>NW_018396410.1:48843-50165 GCF_000003195.3 Sorghum bicolor
TCATCAAGATTAGCACTATCTCCATACAGAGCGAACCGAGCTTTCACTTGAGCCTCTTCACTTAGGAGTACCATCGGGAACTTCCACAACGATTTCTGAGCCTATGGTGCACTGGGCACAAACCATGCAACTATCTTGCACCGAAACTAATACTATCTCCAACTAGACCGAAGCGAGATTCCATATAATACACTTCATCTAGTAGTTCCATCGGGTGCATCTACAGTACATCGGGTTTGTCCAAATTTATTTCTGAGCATATGGTATATTCCATGGAAACCGTGCACCTATCTTGCATCAAGATTAGAACTATCTCCAAACAGACAGAACCAAGATTCCACTTGAGCCTCTTCACCAAGGAGTACCATCGTGTGCGTCCAAAATAGTTTCTTAGCCTATGGTGCATTAGGCACAAACCGTGTACTTATCTAGCACCGAAACTAACACTATCTCCAAAGAGACCGAAGTGAGATTCTGTATGACACACGTCATCTAAGAGTTCTATTGGGTGCTTCCAAATATATTTCTAAGCATATAGTACGTTCCATGCAATTCGTGTACCTATCTCACATCAAGATTAGCACTATCTCCAAACAAAAGCGAACTGAGCTTCCACTTGAGCCCCTTTACCCAGGAGTATTATAGGATGCATCCAAAATGGTTTCGTAGCCTATGATGCATTAGGCGTAAACTGTGTACCTATCTTGCACCAAAACTAACTCTGTCTCCAAACAGACCAAAGCGAGATTCCATATGACACATGTCATCTAGGAGTTCTATTAGGGTGTGTCCAAATGGATTTCTTAGCATATGGTTTGTTCCATGCAAACCGTGCACCTATCTTGCATCAAGATTAGCACTATCTCCAAACAGATCGAACCGACCTTCCACTTGAGCCTCTTCACCAGGGAGTACCATCGCGTGCGTCCAAAATAGTTTCTTAGCCTACGGTGCATTAGGCACAAATCATGTACCTATCTTGCACCTAAATTAACACAGTCTCCAAACAGATTGAAGCGAGATTCCATATGACACACGTCATCTAGGAGTTCTATTGGGTGTTTCCAAATATACTTTGAAGCATATGGTACGTTCGATGCAATTCGTGCACCTATCTTGCATCAAGATTAGCACTATCTCCAAACAAAGCAAACTGAGCTTCCACTTGAGCCTCTTCACCTAGGAGTACCATCAGGAACTTCCACAATGATTTCTGAGTCTATGGTGCACTGGGCACAAACCATATCTTGCACCGAAACTAATACTATCTCCAACTGGACCGAAGCGAGATTCCATATGATACACTTCATCTAGTAGAGGAG
>NW_018396410.1:53466-76568 GCF_000003195.3 Sorghum bicolor
GGGTCCCTTCATCGGGTGCTTCGATAATGGTTTCTGAGCCTATGGTGCATTATACGCAAACCATGCACCAATCTTGCACATAAACTAATAGTCTCCAAACATAACGAAGCGAGATTCCATATGACACACATGATCTAGGAGTTCTATCGGGTGCGTCCAAATTGATTTATGAGAATATAGTACGTTCCATGCAAACCGTACACCTATCTTTCATCAAGATTAGCACTATCTCCAAACAGACCAAACCGAGCTTTCACTTGAGCCTCTTCACCTAGGATTACCATCGGGAACTTCCACAACGATTTCTGAGCCTATGGTGCACTGGGCACAAACCATGCAACTATCTTGCACTGGGCACAAACCATGCAACTATCTTGCACTGAAACTAATACAATCTCCAACTGGACTGAAGCGAGATTCCATATGATACACTTCATCTAGTAGTTCCATCGGGTGCATCTACAGTTCCATCAGGTGTGTCCAAATTGATTTCTGAGCATATGGTATGTTCCATGCAAACTGTGCACCTATCTTGCATCATGATTAGAACTATCTCCAAACAGACAGAACCAAGATTCCACATGAGCCTCTTCACCAAGGAGTACCATCGTGGCGTC
This sequence comes from Sorghum bicolor, assembly GCF_000003195.3. NCBI lineage: Eukaryota > Viridiplantae > Streptophyta > Magnoliopsida > Poales > Poaceae > Sorghum > Sorghum bicolor. Next base: position 54,084 of record NW_018396410.1, read on the forward strand.
CAAAATAGTTTCTTAGCCTATGGTGCATTAGGCACAAACCGTGTACCTATTTTGCACCGAAACTAACACTATCTCCAAAGAGACCGAAGTGAGATTCTATATGACACACATCATCTAGGAGTTCTATTTGGTGCTTCCAAATATATTTCTAAGCATATGGTACGTTCGATGCAATTTGTGCACCATCTTGCATCAAGATTAGCACTATCTCCAAACAAAGCAAACTGAGCTTCCAATTGAGCCCCTTTACCCAGGAGTATCATCGGGTGCATCCAAAATGGTTTCTTAGCCTATGATGCATTAGGCACAAAACGTGTACCTATCTAGCACCAAAACTAACACTATCTCCAAAGAGACCAAAGCGAGATTCTATATGACACACGCCATCTAGGAGTTCTACTGGGTGCTTCCAAATATATTTTGAAGCATATGGTACGTTCGATGCAATTCGTGCACCTATCTTGCATCAAGATTAGCACTATCTCCAAACAAAGCAAACTGAGCTTCCACTTGAGCCTCGTTACCTAGAAGTATCATCGTGTGCATCCAAAATGGTTTCTTAGCCTATGATGCATTAGGTGCAAACTGTGTACCTATCTTGCACCAAAACTAACTCTGTCTCCATACAGACCAAAGCGAGATTCCATATGACTCATGTCATCTAGGAGTTCTATTGGGGTGCGTCCAAATGGATTTCTTAGCATATGGTATGTTCCATGCAAACCGTGCACCTATCTTGCATCAAGATTAGCACTATCTCCAAACAGATCGAACCGACCTTCCACTTGAGCCTCTTCACCTAGGATTATCATCGGGTGCTTCTATAATGGTTTCTGAGCCTATGGTGCATTATGCGCAAACCATGCAACAATCTTGCACCTAAACTAACACTGTCTCCAAACATAATGAAGCGAGATTCCATATGACACACATGATCTAGGAGTTCTATCGGGTGCGTCCAAATTGATTTATGGGAATATAGTACGTTCCATGCAAACCGTACACCTATCTTTCATCAAGATTAGCACTATCTCCAAACAGACCGAACCGAGCTTCCACTTGAGCCTCTTCACCTAGGAGTACCATCGGGAACTTCCACAACGATTTCTGAGCCTATGGTGCACTGGGCACAAACCATGCAACTATCTTGCACCGAAACTAATACTATCTCCAACTAGACCGAAGCAAGATTCCATATGATACACTTCATCTAGTAGTTCCATCGGGTGCATCTACAGTTCCATCGGGTGTGTCCAAATTGATTTCTGAGCATATGGTATGTTCCATGCAAACCGTGCACCTATCTTGCATCAAGATTAGAACTATCTCCAAACAGACAGAACCAAGATTCCACATGTGCCTCTTCACCAAGGAGTACCATCGCGTGCGTCCAAAATAGTTTCTTAGCCTATGGTGCATTAGGCACAAAACGTGTACCTATCTTGCACCGAAACTAACACTATCTCCAAAGAGACCGAAGCGAGATTCAATATGACACACGTCATCTAGGAGTTCTATTGCGTGCTTCCAAATATATTTTGAAGCATATGGTACGTTCAATGCAATTCGTGCACCTATCTTGCATCAAGATTGGCACTATCTCCAAACGAAGCAAACTGAGCTTCCACTTGAGCCCCTTTACCCAAGAGTATCATCGTGTGCATCCAAAATGGTTTCTTATCCTATGATGCATTAGGTGCAAACTGTGTACTTATCTTGCACCAAAACTAACTCTGTCTCCAAACAGACCAAAGCGAGATTCCATATGACACATGTCATCTAGGAGTTCTATTGCGGTGCGTCCAAATGGATTTCTTAGCATATGGTATGTTCCATGCAAACCGTGCACCCATCTTGCATCAAGATTAGCACTATCTCCAAACAGATCGAACCGACCTTCCACTTGAGCCTCTTCACCTAGGATTATCATCGGGTGCTTCGATAATGGTTTCTGTGCCTATGGTGCATTATGCGCAAACCATGCACCAATCTTGCACCTAAACTAACACTGTCTCCAAACATAATGAAGCGAGATTCCATATGACACACATGATCTAGGAGTTCTATCGGGTGCGTCCAAATTGATTTATGAGAATATAGTACGTTCCATGCAAACCCTACACCTATCTTTCATCAAGATTAGCACTATCTCCAAACAGATCGAACCGAGCTTCCACTTGAGCCTCTTCACCTATGAGTACCATCGGGAACTTCCACAACGATTTCTGAGCCTATGGTGCACTGGGCACAAACCATGCAACTATCTTGCACCGAAACTAATACTATCTCCAACTAGACCGAAGCGAAAATCCCATATGATACACTTCATCTAGTAGTTCCTTCAGGTGCATCTACAGTTCCATCGGGTGTGTCCAAATTGATTTCGGAGCATATGGTATGTGCCATGCAAACCGTGCACCTATCTTGCATCAAGATTAGAACTATCTCCAAACAGACAGAACCAAGATTCCACATGAGCCTCTTCACCAACAAGTACCATCGCGTGCGTCCAAAATAGTTTCTTAGCATATCGTGCATTAGGCACAAACCGTGTACCTATCTTGCACCGAAACAAACACTTTCTCCAAAGAGACCGTAGTGAGATTCTATATGACACACATCATCTAGGAGTTCTATTTGATGCTTCTAAATATATTTCTAAGCATATCGTACGTTCGATGCAATTTGTGCACCTATCTTGCATCAAGATTAGCACTATCTCCAAACAAAGCAAACTGAGCTTCCACTTGAGCCCCTTTACCCAGGAGTATCATCGGGTGCATCCAAAATGGTTTCTTAGCCTATGATGCATTAGGCGCAAACTGTGTACCTATCTTGCACCAAAACTTACTCTGTCTCCAAACAGACCAAAGCGAGATTCCATATGACTCATGTCATCTAGGAGTTCTATTGGGGTGCGTCCAAATGGATTTCTTAGCATATGGTATGTTCCATGCAAACCGTGCACCTATCTTGCATCAAGATTAGCACTATCTCCAAACAAATCGATCGACCTTCCACTTGAGCCTCTTCACCTAGGATTATCATCGGGTGCTTCGATAATGGTTTCTGAGAATATGGTGCATTATACGCAAACCATGCACCAATCTTGCACCTAAACTAACAGTCTCCAAACATAACGAAGTGAGATTCCATATGACACACATGATCTAGGAGTTCTATCGGGTGCGTCCAAATTGATTTATGAGAATATAATACGTTCTATGCAAACCGTACACCTATCTTTCATCAAGATTAGCTCTATCTCCAAACAGACCGAATCGAGCTTTCACTTGAGCCTTTTCACCTAGGTGTACCATCGTGAACTTCCACAACAATTTCTGAGCCTATGGTGCACTGGGCACAAACCATGCAACTATCTTGCACTGAAACTAATACTATCTCCAACTAGACTGAAGCAAGATTCCATATGATACACTTCGTCTAGTAATTTCATCGGGTACATCTACAGATCCATCGGGTGTGGCTAAATTGATTTCTGAGCATATGGTATGTACCATGCAAACCGTGCACCTATCTTGCATCAAGATTAGAACTATCTCCAAACAGACCACCAAGATTCCACATGAGCCTCTTCACCAAGGAGTACCATCGCGTGCGTCCAAACTAGTTTCTTAGCCTATGGTGCATTAGGAACAAACCGTGTACCTATCTTGCATCAAAACTAACACTATCTCCAAAGAGACCAAAGTGAGATTCTATGTGACACACGTCATCTAGGAGTTCTATTGGGTGCTTCCAAATATATTTCTAAGCATATGGTACGTTCGATGCAATTCGTGCACTTATCTTGCATCAAGATTGGCACTATCTCCAAACAAAGCAAACTGAGCTTCCACCTGAGCCCCTTTACCTAGGAGTATGATCGGGTGCATCCAAAATGTTTTCTTAGCCTATGATGCATTAGGCGCAAACTGTGTACCTATCTTGCACAAAAACTAACTCGGTCAACAAACAGACCGAAGCGAGATTCCATATGACACATGTCATCTAGGAGTTCTATTAGGGTGCGTCCAAATGGATTTCTTAGCATATGGTATGCTCCATGCAAACCGTGCACCTATCTTGCATCAAGATTAGCACTATCTCCAAATAGATCGAACCGACCTTCCACTTGAGCCTCTTCACCTAGGAGTATTATCGGGTGCTTCCATAATGGTTTCCGAGCCTATGGTGCATTATGCGCAAACCATGCACCAATCTTGCACCTAAACTAACACTGTCTCCAAACAGATTGAAGCAAGATTCCATGTGACACACATGATCTAGGAGTTCTATCGGGTGCGTCCAAATTGATTTCCGAGAATATGGTATGTTCCATGCAAACCATACACCTATCTTGCATCAAGATTAGCACTATCTCCAATCAGACCGAACCGAGCTTTCACTTGAGCATCTTCACCTAGTGAAAGCCCTAGTTTGGTTTTGGATAATTGATGAAACCCTAGTACTAACCTCTATACTAAGTGTGTGTAGACTTAATGAGGTTGGTACATGCCAAGTGATGGAGCAAGTGATGATCATGGTGATGACTACAAGATGATCAAGTGCTCAACTTGGAAAAGAAGAAAGAGAAAAACAAAACCCTATGGAGATCAAGGCAAAGGTATTGCTTAGGGTTTTGGTTTTGGTGATCAAGACACCATAGAGGGTGTGATCATATTTAGGATAGATAGTCGTACTATAAAGAGGGGAATTCTTTGGCTAAAGCGGTTATCAAGTGCCACTAGGTGTCTTTGTTCATGTGCATGCATTTAGAACCTAGTGAGCTAACTTAACTCCTTCAAAGAAAATGATTGTGAAAATGCTAACACACGTGCACTTGTTGGTTTACACATCGTGGTGTTAGCACACTTTGAGAAGGAGGTGGAGTTTGAAGAGTAGAGAGAGGATGGGTTCCTCTCTCCCTCCCGCCAAGCTTGCGACTAGGGATTCGGCGCTTTTCGAGAAAATGAAGTGCATATTTTCTATTGCGCCGGTGGGAAATTTGGAGAAGTCGCGGGAGTGTTCCTCGCAGAGAAACACTCACCGGACGCTGGCCTTTGAGGCACCGGACGCTGAGGCTGAGCGTCCGGTGTGCTGTGGTGCTAGGGTTAAGCACCGGACGGTGAACACCGGACGCTGGGGAGCTCCTGTTCATGCGTCCGGTGCTATCTGACTTCGGTCGGAGTGTTTGACTGGAAGCACCGGATGATCAGGGACCGTCCGGTAGTTAGCGTCCGGTGTGCGGGCGTTTTGCAACCCTCTCTGCGCATGGGTCCGGTGAGCACCGGACGCTACCGGTGCTTAGCGTCCGGTGACCCACAGGTTTGCGGAACTCTGTGCGCATGAGTCCGGTGTGCACCGGACGCGTCCGGTGCTAACTTGCTCAACATCCGGTGCACTACAGGTGACCGTTAGACTCTGACATGAGAAGTTCAAAAGGCGACACGTGGCTGACATTGGAGCACCGGACGCAAGGGCTGAGCGTCCGGTGCCCCTTTAAGAGCGTCCGGTGACCCCGAGTTTTTGCCCAGTGAAAGAGCCAACGGCTCTATTTGTTTGAGGGGTTATAATTACGTGTTTGGCTGGCTTGGGGCTCACTCTCTTGGCATTCTAGCATACTTGACATTCTTGTGAGCCTAAGCAAACACCTCCCACTCATCTCCTTCATAGATTAAACATCTTTGTGAGATTGGGAGTGATTCCAAGTGCATTTGCTTGAGTGATTGCATCTAGTGGCACTTGGGGATCGATTTGGCTGCGGTCTTCTTGTTACTCTTGGTGGTTGCCGCCACCTAGACGGCTTGGAGCTGCGGAGGAGCTTTGGCACGAGTTGGTGATTGTTCGTGGCCATCTCCCACTGATTGTGAGAGGTTTGTGCCTACCTCGGCGGAGAGCCAAAGGCAACATTAGTGGATTGCTCGTGTCATTGAGCTACCTCACTTGTGGGTAGGTTCTTGTGGTGTCCTAGTGAGGACGAGGTTCGTGCTACACCTCTTAGCCACCGAACCACCAAGTGTTGGTCCACACAACGGGGACGTAGCGTGCCGGCAAGCATGTGAACCTCGGGAGAAAAATTGTTTGTCTCCATTGTGTTTGTTGATTGGATTTCTCCCGGAGATTGGACTTCATTTTATTAATTGGTTTATCCCCTCTACGCGGCGGTATAAAGATCAAACCATCTCTCTTACATTCCCGCAAGTTAGAGTAGCTTACTTACTTGTATAAAAATTTTAGTTAGCTCTCTTGTGTAAGTAGTGACATAGCTATTGTGTGCCTAGTGATTATATCAACTAGAATTGTTGGTTAGGTGGCTTGCAAACACCCCTTTTAGAGCTAGAGCAAAAAGCTTTGCTTTGTTATTTACTAACCTCTCGCTCTAGTGAATTTGTAGAATTTTGAATAGGCTATTCACCCACCTCTAGCCATATTATGACCTTTCACCTAGGAGTACCATCGTGAACTTCCACAACGGTTTCTGACCATATGGTGCAGTGGGCACAAACTATGCACGTATCATGGACCGAAACTAATACTATCTCCAACTCGACTGAAGCAAGACTCCATATGATACACTTCATCTAGTAATTCCATCGGGTGCATCTACAGTTCCATCGGGTGTGGCCAAATTGATTTCTGAGCATATGGTATGTACCATGCAAACCGTGCACCTATCTTGCATCAAGACAACCAAGATTCCACATGAGCCTCTTCACCATGGAGTACCATCAAAATAGTTTCTTAGCCTATGGTGCAATAGGCACAAACCGTGTACCTATCTTGCACCGAAACTAACACTATCTCCAAAGAGACCCAAGTGAGAATCTATGTGACACACGTCATCTAGGAGTTCTATTGGGTGCTTCCAAATATATTTCTAAGAATATGGTACGTTCGATGCAATTCGTGCACCTATCTTGCATCAAGATTGGCACTATCTCCAAACAAAGCAAACTGTGCTTCCACTTGAGCCCCTTTACCTAGGAGTATGATCGGGTGCATCCAAAATGGTTTCTTAGCCTATGATGCATTAGGCGCAAACTGTGTACCTATCTTGCACCAAAACTAACTTTGTCTCCAAACTGACCAAAGCAAAATTCCATATGACACATGTCATCTAGGGGTTCTATTGGGGTGCGTCCAAATAGATTTCTTACCATATGGTATGTTCCATGCTAACCATGCACCTATCTTGCATCAAGATTAGCACTATCTCCAAATAGATTGAACTGACCTTCCACTTGAGCCTCTTCATCTAGGATTATCATCGGGTGCTTCCATAATGGTTTCTGAGCCTATGGTGCATTATGCACAAACCATGCACCAATCTTGCACCTAAACTAACACTGTCTGCAAACAGATTGAAGCAAGATTCCATATGACACACATGATCTAGGAGTTCTATCGGGTGCGTCCAAATTGATTTCCGAGAATATGGTATGATCCATGCAAACCATACCCCTATCTTGCATCAAGATTAGCACTATCTCCAAACAGACCGAACCGAGCTTTCACTTGAGCCTCTTCACCTAGGCGTACCATTGTGAACTTCCACAACGCTTTCTGACCATATGGTGCACTGGGCACAAACCATGCACCTATCTTGCACCAAAACTAATACTATCTCCAACTCGACTGAAGCAAGGTTCCATATGATACACTTCATCTAGTAATTTCATCGGGGTGCATCTACAGTTCCATCGGGTGTGGCCAAAATGATTTCTGAGCATATGGTATGTACCATGCAAACCGTGCACCTATCTTGCATCAAGCTTAGAACTATCTCCAAACAGACAACCAAGTTTCCACATGAGCCTCTTCACCAAGGAGTACCATCGCGTGCGTCCAAAATAGTTTCTTAGCCTATGGTGCATTAGGAACAAACCGTGTACCTATCTTGCACCGAAACTAACACTATCTCCAAAGAGACCAAAGTGAGATTCTATGTGACACACGTCATCTAGGAGTTCTATTACGTGCTTCCAAATATATTTCTAAGCATATGGTACGTTCGATGCAATTCATGCACCTAACTTGCATCAAGATTGGCACTATCTCCAAACAAAGCAAACTGAGCTTCCACTTGAGCCCCTTTACCTAGGAGTATGATCGGGTGCATCCAAAATGGTTTCTTAGCCTATGATGCAATAGGCGCAAACTGTGTACCTATCTTGCACCAAAACTAACTCGGTCTCCAAACAGATCGATGCGAGATTCAATATGACACATGTCATCTAGGAGTTCAATTAGGGTGCGTCCAAATGGATTTCTTAGCATATGATATGTTCCATGCAAACCGTGCACCTATCTTGCTTCAAGATTAGCACTATCTCCAAATAGATCAAACTGACCTTCCACTTGAGCCTCTTCACCTAGGAGTATTATCGGGTGCTTCCATAATGGTTTCTGAGCCTATGGTGCATTATGCGCAAACCATGCACCAATCTTGCACCTAAACTAACACTGTCTCCAAACAGATTGAAGCAAGATTCCATGTGACACACATGATCTAGGAGTTCTATCGGGTGCGTCCAAATTGATTTCCGAGAATATGGTATGTTCCATGCAAACCATACACCTATCTTGCATCAAGATTAGCACTATCTCCAAACAGACCGAATCGAGCTTTCACTTGAGCATCTTAACCTAGGAGTACCATCGTGAACTTCCACAACAGTTTCTGACCATATGGTGCACTAGGAACAAACTATGCACCTATCTTGCACCGAAACTAATACTATCTCCAACTCGACTGAAGCAATACTCCACATGATACACTTCATCTAGTAATTCCATCGGGTGCATCTACAGTTCCATCGGGTGTGGCCAAACTGATTTCTGAGCATATGGTATGTACCATGCAAACCGTGCACCTATCTTGCATCAAGATTAGAACTATCTCCAATCAGACAACCAAGATTCCACATGAGCCTCTTCACCAAGGAGTACCATCGCGTGCGTCCAAAATAGTTTCTTAGCCTATGGTGCAATAGTCACAAACCGTGTACCTATCTTGCACCGAAACTAACACTATCTCCAAAGAGACCAAAGTGAGAATCTATGTGACACACGTCATCTAGGAGTTTTATTGGGTGCTTCCAAATATATTTCTAAGCATATGGTACGTTCGATGCAATTCGTGCACCTATCTTGCATCAAGATTGGCACTATCTCCAAACAAAGCAAACTGAGCTTCCACTTGAGCCCCTTTACCTAGGAGTATGATCGGGTGCATCCAAAATGGTTTCTTAGCCTATGATGCATTAGGCGCAAACTGTGTACCTATCTTGCACCAAAACTAACTCTGTCTCCAAACAGACCAAAGCGAGATTCTATATGACACATGTCATCTAGGAGTTCTATTGGGGTGCGTCTAAATGGATTTCTTAGCATATGGTATGTTCCATGCAAACCGTGCACCTATCTTGCATCAAGATTAGCACTATCTCCAAATAGATCGAACCGACCTTCCACTTGAGCCTCTTCACCTAGGAGTATTATCGGGTGCTTCCATAATGGTTTCCGAGCCTATGGTGCATTATGCGCAAACCATGCACCAATCTTGCACCTAAACTAACACTGTCTGCAAACAGATTGAAGCAAGATTCCATATGACACACATGATCTAGGAGTTCTATCGGGTGCGTCCAAATTGATTTTCGAGAATATGGTATGTTCCATGCAAACCATACACCTATCTTGCATCAAGATTAGCACTATCTCCAAACAGACCGAACCGAGCTTTCACTTGAGCATCTTCACCTAGGATTACCTTCGTGAACTTCCACAACGGTTTCCGACCATATGGTGCACTAGGCACAAACTATGCACCTATCCTGCACCAAAACTAATACTATCTCCAACTCGACTGAAGCAAGACTCCATATGATACACTTCATCTAGTAATTCCATCGGGTGCATCTACAGTTCCATCGGGTGTGGCCAAATTAATTTCTGAGCATATGGTATGTACCATGCATACCGTGCACCTATCTTGCGTCAAGATTAGAACTGTCTCCAAACAGACAACCAAGATTCCACATGAGCCTCTTCACCTAGGAGTACCATCGCGTGCGTCCAAAATAGTTTCTTAGCCTATGGTGCATTAGGAACAAACCTTGTACCTATCTTGCATCAAAACTAACAGTATCTCCAAAGAGACCAAAGTGAGATTCTATGTGACACACGTCATCTAGGAGTTCTATTAGGTGCTTCCAAATATATTTCTAAGCATATGGTACGTTCGATGCAATTCGTGCACCTATCTTGCATCAAGATTGGCACTATCTCCAAACAAAGCAAACTGAGCTTCCACTTGAGCCCCTTTACCTAGGAGTATGATCGGGTGCATCCAAAATGTTTTCTTAGCCTATGATGCATTAGGCGCAAACTGTGTACCTATCTTGCACAAAAACTAACTCGGTCTCCAAACAGACCGAAGCGAGATTCCATATGACACATGTCATCTAAGAGTTCTATTGGGGTGCTCTAGATGGATTTCTTAGCATATGGTATGCTCCATGCAAACCGTGCACCTATCTTGCATCAAGATTAGCACTATCTCCAAATAGATCGAACCGACCTTCCACTTGAGCCTCTTCACCTAGGAGTATTATCGGGTGCTTCCATAATGGTTTCCGAGCCTATGGTGCATTATGCGCAAACCATGCACCAATCTTGCACCTAAACTAACACTGTCTCCAAACAGATTGAAGCAAGATTCCATGTGACACACATGATCTAGGAGTTCTATCGGGTGCGTCCAAATTGATTTCCGAGAATATGGTATGTTCCATGCAAACCATACACCTATCTTGCATCAAGATTAGCACTATCTCCAAACAGACCGAACCGAGCTTTCACTTGAGCATCTTCACCTAGTGAAAGCCCTAGTTTGGTTTTGGATAATTGATGAAACCCTAGTACTAACCTCTATACTAAGTGTGTGTAGACTTAATGAGGTTGGTACATGCCAAGTGATGGAGCAAGTGATGATCATGGTGATGACTACAAGATGATCAAGTGCTCAACTTGGAAAAGAAGAAAGAGAAAAACAAAACCCTATGGAGATCAAGGCAAAGGTATTGCTTAGGGTTTTGGTTTTGGTGATCAAGACACCATAGAGGGTGTGATCACATTTAGGATAGATAGTCGTACTATAAAGAGGGGAATTCTTTGGCTAAAGCGGTTATCAAGTGCCACTAGGTGTCTTTGTTCATGTGCATGCATTTAGAACCTAGTGAGCTAACTTAACTCCTTCAAAGAAAATGATTGTGAAAATGCTAACACACGAGCACTTGTTGGTTTACACATCGTGGTGTTAGCACACTTTGAGAAGGAGGTGGAGTTTGAAGAGTAGAGAGAGGATGGGTTCCTCTCTCCCTCCCGCCAAGCTTGCGACTAGGGATTCGGCGCTTTTCGAGAAAATGAAGTGCATATTTTCTATTGCGCCGGTGGGAAATTTGGAGAAGTCGCGGGAGTGTTCCTCGCAGAGAAACACTCACCGGACGCTGGCTTTTGAGGCACCGGACGCTGAGGCTGAGCGTCCGGTGTGCTGTGGTGCTAGGGTTAAGCACCGGACGGTGAACACCGGACGCTGGGGAGCTCCTGTTCATGCGTCCGGTGCTATCTGACTTCGGTCGGAGTGTTTGACTGGAAGCACCGGATGATCAGGGACCGTCCGGTGGTTAGCGTCCGGTGTGCGGGCGTTTTGCAACCCTCTCTGCGCATGGGTCCGGTGAGCACCGGACGCTACCGGTGCTTAGCGTCCGGTGACCCACAGGTTTGCGGAACTCTGTGCGCATGAGTCCGGTGTGCACCGGACGCGTCCGGTGCTAACTTGCTCAACATCCGGTGCACTACAGGTGACCGTTAGACTCTGACATGAGAAGTTCAAAAGGCGACACGTGGCTGACGTTGGAGCACCGAACGCAAGGGCTGAGCGTCCGGTGCCCCTTTAAGAGCGTCCGGTGACCCCGAGTTTTTGCCCAGTGAAAGAGCCAACGGCTCTATTTGTTTGAGGGGCTATAAATACGTGTTTGGCCGGCTTGGGGCTCACTCTCTTGGCATTCTAGCATACTTGACATTCTTGTGAGCCTAAGCAAACACCTCCCACTCATCTCCTTCATAGATTAAACATCTTTGTGAGATTGGGAGTGATTCCAAGTGCATTTGCTTGAGTGATTGCATCTAGTGGCACTTGGGGATCGATTTGGCTGCGGTCTTCTTGTTACTCTTGGTGGTTGCCGCCACCTAGACGGCTTGGAGCTGCGGAGGAGCTTTGGCACGAGTTGGTGATTGTTCGTGGCCATCTCCCGCTGATTGTGAGAGGTTTGTGCCTACCTCGGCGGAGAGCCAAAGGCAACATTAGTGGATTGCTCGTGTCATTGAGCTACCTCACTTGTGGGTAGGTTCTTGTGGTGTCCTAGTGAGGACGAGGTTCGTGCTACACCTCTTAGCCACCGAACCACCAAGTGTTGGTCCACACAACGGGGACGTAGCGTGCCGGCAAGCATGTGAACCTCGGGAGAAAAATTGTTTGTCTCCATTGTGTTTGTTGATTGGATTTCTCCCGGAGATTGGACTTCATTTTATTAATTGGTTTATCCCCTCTACGCGGCGGTATAAAGATCAAACCATCTCTCTTACATTCCCGCAAGTTAGAGTAGCTTACTTACTTGTATAAAAATTTTAGTTAGCTCTCTTGTGTAAGTAGTGACATAGCTATTGTGTGCCTAGTGATTATATCAACTAGAATTGTTGGTTAGGTGGCTTGAAACACCCCTTTTAGAGCTAGAGCAAAACGCTTTGCTTTGTTATTTACTAACCTCTCGCTCTAGTGAATTTGTAGAATTTTGAATAGGCTATTCACCCACCTCTAGCCATATTATGACCTTTCACCTAGGAGTACCATCGTGAACTTCCACAACGGTTTCTGACCATATGGTGCAGTGGGCACAAACTATGCACGTATCATGGACCGAAACTAATACTATCTCCAACTCGACTGAAGCAAGACTCCATATGATACACTTCATCTAGTAATTCCATCGGGTGCATCTACAGTTCCATCGGGTGTGGCCAAATTGATTTCTGAGCATATGGTATGTACCATGCAAACCGTGCACCTATCTTGCATCAAGATTAGAACTATCTCCAAACAGACAACCAAGATTCCACATGAGCCTCTTCACCAAGGAGTACCATCGCGTGCGTCCAAAATAGTTTCTTAGCCTATGGTGCATTAGGAACAAACCGTGTACGTATCTTGCACCGAAACTAACACTATCTCCAAAGAGACCAAAGTGAGATTCTATGTGACACATGTCATCTAGGAGTTCTATTAGGTGCTTCCAAATATATTTCTAAGCATATGGTACGTTCGATGCAATTCATGCACCTAACTTGCATCAAGATTGGCACTATCTCCAAACAAAGCAAACTGAGCTTCCACTTGAGCCCCTTAACCTAGGAGTATGATCGGGTGCATCCAAAATGGTTTCTTAGCAAGATTCCATGTGACACACATGATCTAGGAGTTCTATCGGGTGCGTCCAAATTGATTTCCGAGAATATGGTATGTTCCATGCAAACCATACACCTATCTTGCATCAAGATTAGCACTATCTCCAAACAGACCGAACCGAGCTTTCACTTGAGCATTTTCACCTAGGAGTACCATCGTGAACTTCCACAACAGTTTCTGACCATATGGTGCACTAGGAACAAACTATGCACCTATCTTGCACCGAAACTAATACTATCTCCAACTCGACTGAAGCAAGACTCCACATGATACACTTCATCTAGTAATTCCATCGGGTGCATCTACAGTTCCATCGGGTGTGGCCAAACTGATTTCTGAGCATGTGGTATGTTCCATGCAAACTGCGCACCTATCTTGCGTCAAGATTAGAACTATCTCCAAACAGACAGAACCAAGATTCCACTTGAGCCTCTTCACCAAGAAGTACCATCGTGTGCGTCCAAAATAGTTTCTTAGCCTATGGTGCAATAGTCACAAACCGTGTACCTATCTTGCACCGAAACTAACACCATCTCCAAAGAGATCGAAGTGAGATTCTATGTGACACACGTCATCTAGGAGTTCTATTGGGTGCTTCCAATTATATTGCTAAGCATATGGTACGTTCGATGCAAACGTGCACCTATCTTGCATCAAGATTGGCACTATCTCCAAACAAAGCAAACTGAGCTTCCACTTGAGCCCCTTTACCTAGGAGTATGATCGGGTGGATCCAAAATGGTTTCTTAGCCTATGATGCATTAGGCGCAAACTGTGTACCTATCTTGCACAAAAACTAACTCTGTCTCCAAACAGACCAAAGCGAGATTCTATATGACACATGTCATCTAGGAGTTCTATTGGGGTGCGTCTAAATGGATTTCTTAGCATATAGTATGTTCCATGCAAACCGTGCACCTATCTTGCATCAAGATTAGCACTATCTCCAAACAGATCGAACCGACCTTCCACTTGAGCCTCTTCACCTAAGAGTATTATCGGGTGCTTCCATAATGGTTTCCGAGCCTATGGTGCATTATGCGCAAACAATGCACCAATCTTGCACCTAAACTAACACTGTCTGCAAACAGATTGAAGCAAGATTCCATATGACACACATGATCTAGGAGTTCTATCGGGTGCGTCCAAATTGATTTCCGAGAATATGGTATGATCCATGCAAACCATACCCCTATCTTGCATCAAGATTAGCACTATCTCCAAACAGACCGAACCGAACTTTCACTTGAGCCTCTTCACCTAGGAGTACCATCGTGAACTTCCACAACGGTTTCTGACCATATGGTGCAGTGGGCACAAACTATGCACGTATCATGGACCGAAACTAATACTATCTCCAACTCGACTGAAGCAAGACTCCATATGATACACTTCATCTAGTAATTCCATCGGGTGCATCTACAGTTCCATCGGGTGTGGCCAAATTGATTTCTGAGCATATGGTATGTACCATGCAAACCGTGCACCTATCTTGCATCAAGCTTAGAACTATCTCCAAACAGACAACCAAGATTCCACATGAGCCTCTTCACCAAGGAGTACCATCGCGTGCATCCAAAATAGTTTCTTAGCCTATGGTGCATTAGGAACAAACCGTGTACCAATCTTGCACCGAAACTAACACTATCTCCAAAGAGACCAAAGTGAGATTCTATGTGACACACGTCATCTAGGAGTTCTATTAGGTGCTTCCAAATATATTTCTAAGCATATGGTACGTTCGATGCAATTCATGCACCTAACTTGCATCAAGATTGGCACTATCTCCAAACAAAGCAAACTGAGCTTCCACTTGAGCCCCTTTACCTAGGAGTATGATCGGGTGCATCCAAAATGGTTTCTTAGCCTATGATGCAATAGGCGCAAACTGTGTACCTATCTTGCACCAAAACTAACTCGGTCTCCAAACCGACCGATGCGAGATTCAATATGACACATGTCATCTAGGAGTTCAATTAGGGTGCGTCCAAATGGATTTCTTAGCATATGGTATGTTCCATGCAAACCGTGCACCTATCTTGCTTCAAAATTAGCACTATCTCCAAATAGATCAAACCGACCTTCCACTTGAGCCTCTTCACCTAGGAGTATTATCGGGTGCTTCCATAAAGGTTTCTGAGCCTATGGTGCATTATGCGCAAACCATGCACCAATCTTGCACCTAAACTAACACTGTCTCCAAACAGATTGAAGCAAGATTCCATGTGACACACATGATCTAGGAGTTCTATCGGGTGCGTCCAAATTGATTTCCGAGAATATGGTATGTTCCATGCAAACCATACACCTATCTTGCATCAAGATTAGCACTATCTCCAAACAGACCGAACCGAGCTTTCACTTGAGCATTTTCACCTAGGAGTACCATCGTGAACTTCCACAACAGTTTCTGACCATATGGTGCACTAGGAACAAACTATGCACCTATCTTGCACCGAAACTAATACTATCTCCAACTCGACTGAAGCAAGACTCCACATGATACACTTCATCTAGTAATTCCATCGGGTGCATCTACAGTTCGATCGGGTTTGGCCAAACTGATTTCTGAGCATATGGTATGTACCATGCAAACTGCGCACCTATCTTGCGTCAAGATTAGAACTATCTCCAAACAGACAGAACCAAGATTCCACTTGAGCCTCTTCACCAAGAAGTACCATCGTGTGCGTCCAAAATAGTTTCTTAGCCTATGGTGCATTAGGCACAAGTCATGTACCTATCTTGCACCGAAACTAACACCATCTCCAAAGAGATCGAAGTGAGATTCTATGTGACACACGTCATCTAGGAGTTCTATTGGGTGCTTCCAAATATATTGCTAAGCATATGGTACGTTCGATGCAATCGTGCACCTATCTTGCATCAAGATTGGCACTATCTCCAAACAAAGCAAACTGAGCTTCCACTTGAGCCCCTTTACCTAGGAGTATGATCGGGTGGATCCAAAATGGTTTCTTAGCCTATGATGCATTAGGCGCAAACTGTGTACCTATCTTGCACAAAAACTAACTCTGTCTCCAAACAGACCAAAGCGAGATTCTATATGACACATGTCATCTAGGAGTTCTATTGGGGTGCGTCTAAATGGATTTCTTAGCATATAGTATGTTCCATGCAAACCGTGCACCTATCTTGCATCAAGATTAGCACTATCTCCAAACAGATCGAACCGACCTTCCACTTGAGCCTCTTCACCTAAGAGTATTATCGGGTGCTTCCATAATGGTTTCCGAGCCTATGGTGCATTATGCGCAAACAATGCACCAATCTTGCACCTAAACTAACACTGTCTGCAAACAGATTGAAGCAAGATTCCATATGACACACATGATCTAGGAGTTCTATCGGGTGCGTCCAAATTGATTTCCGAGAATATGGTATGATCCATGCAAACCATACCCCTATCTTGCATCAAGATTAGCACTATCTCCAAACAGACCGAACCGAACTTTCACTTGAGCCTCTTCACCTAGGAGTACCATCGTGAACTTCCACAACGGTTTCTGACCATATGGTGCAGTGGGCACAAACTATGCACGTATCATGGACCGAAACTAATACTATCTCCAACTCGACTGAAGCAAGACTCCATATGATACACTTCATCTAGTAATTCCATCGGGTGCATCTACAGTTCCATCGGGTGTGGCCAAATTGATTTCTGAGCATATGGTATGTACCATGCATACCGTGCACCTATCTTGCATCAAGCTTAGAACTATCTCCAAACAGACAACCAAGATTCCACATGAGCCTCTTCACCAAGGAGTACCATCGCGTGCGTCCAAAATAGTTTCTTAGCCTATGGTGCATTAGGAACAAACCGTGTACCTATCTTGCACCGAAACTAACAGTATCTCCAAAGAGACCAAAGTGAGATTCTATGTGACACACGTCATCTAGGAGTCCTATTAGGTGCTTCCAAATATATTTCTAAGCATATGTTACGTTCGATGCAATTCGTGCACCTATCTTGCATCAAGATTGGCACTATCTCCAAACAAAAGCAAACTGAGCTTCCACTTGAGCCCCTTTACCCAGGAGTATCATCGGGTGCATCCAAAATGGTTGCTTAGCCTATGATGCATTAGGCGCAAACTGTGTACCTATCTTGCACCAAAACTAACTCTATCTCCATACTGAGCGAAGCGAGATTCCATATGACACATGTCATCTAGGAGTTCTATTAGGGTGCGTCTAAATGGATTTCTTAGCATATGGTATGTTCCATGCAAACCGTGCACCTATCTTGCATCAAGATTGGCACTATCTCCAAACAGATCGAACCGACCTTCTACTTGAGCCTCTTCACCTAGGATTTTCATCGGGTGCTTCCATAATGTTTTCTGAGCCTATGGTGCTTTATGCGCAAACCATGCACCAATCTTGCACCTAAACTAACACTGTCTCCAAACAGATTGAAGCGAGATTCCATATGACACACATGATCTAGGAGTTCTATCGGGTGCGTCCAAATTGATTTCTAAGAATATGGTATGTTCCATGCAAACTGTACACCTATCTTTCATCAAGATTAGCACTATCTCCAAACTGACCAAACCGAGCTTTCACTTGAGCCTCTTCACCTAGGAGTACCATTAGGAACTTCCACAATGATTTCTAAGCCTCTGGTGCACTGGGCACAAACCATATCTTGCACCGAAACTAATACTATCTCCAACTCGACCGAAGTGAGATTCCATATGATACACTTCATCTAGTTGTTCCATCAGGTGCATCTATAGTTCCATCGGGTTTTTCCAAATTGATTTCTGAGCATATGGTATGTTACATGCAAACCGTGCACCTATCTTGCATCAAGATTAGAACTATCTCCAAACAGACAACCAAGATTCCACATGAGCCTCTTCACCAAGGAGTACCATCGCGTGCGTCAAAAACAGTTTCTTAGCCTATGGTGTATTAGGAACAAACTGCGTACCTATCTTGCACCGAATCTAACACTATCTCCAAAGAGACCAAAGTGAGATTCTATGTGACACACGTCATCTAGGAGTTCTATTGGGTGCTTTCAAATATATTTCTAAGCATATGGTACGTTCGATGCAATTTGTACACCTATCTTGCACCAAGATTAGCACTATCTCCAAACAAAGCAAACTGAGCCTCCACTTGAGCCCCTTTACCCAGGAGTATCATCGGGTGCATCCAAAATGGTTTCTTAGCCTATGATGCATTAGGCGCAAACTGTGGACCTATCTTGCACCAAAACTAACTCTGTCTCCAAACAGACCAAAGCGAGATTCCATATGACACATGTCATCTAGGAGTTCTATTGGGGAGCGTCCAAATGGATTTCTTATCATATGCTATGTACCATGCAAACCGTGCACCTATCTTGCATCAAGATTAGAACTATCTCCAAACAGACAACCAAGATTCCACATGAGCCTCTTTACCAAGGAGTACCATCGCGTGCGTTCAAAATATTTTCTTAGCCTATGGTGCATTTGATGTAAACCCGCTGGGGTTTTCGCCCGATCTTTCGATGAGAGGCACTGGATAACTCGATTGGTGGATGGAGATGACGTTCACGGCCCGACTACAGCCCTCAAGACCGTGCCTTAGCAACCGATACACCGCCTCCAATGGCTGTCACGATCTTGTGGAGCGCAACACCCGGCCACTAGGGCACTCGTCCTGCAAGCAATCGAAGAACCAGCAAGAACAAGTAGAACAAGTACTAAATTACTAGATGTAAATGAAGGTTTCAAACTCAATCTCTAATGAAGTGGGGTTTTGAAAACAAGAAGACGGGCGGCTGGATCAGCACGCGCGTTTACAAGCAAGTAGCGAAGGCTAAACTTTATCTAATCAAAACCCAGTTGTTCATGGCGGCTCTAGATGTAAATAAATAGAGGGGAGGACGACCAAAGGGGTGCTAGAGTCGTCCTCCAACCCTAGGACGCGTCCCTAATGGACTCAACTTGATACATGGGCCATTGGTCCAACATAGGGTGACGCAGCACCAAAACAGAAAAAGGTGTCGGCACGAAAACAAGGACTGCGCCCGACTCATAAGCTGCATAGATATGTGGTTGGACCCATTGGAAAGTAGACTTCATGAGCTTTCCAACAAGTATAGGAACGTCCCAGTTGGAGTCCATATGACGCCGTGGTGATCCATACAAATTAGAGTTATTTTCCAGTCCGAATCCAACTCCCAAAACGTGTTGGGTTTGGACTCTTTGTTTCCTTGCTTTAGAAGCGACGTGGTAACTTGATAGAGGATGTTGTGGAGGCTTGGACCTGATCTCCAATCACCTTTGTTAAGTTATCACTCTTCCCATATGCAATCAGCCCTTGAAGTTGGTGTTGCCTCAAATTCTGAATGCAGTTGAACCTTCCCTTGCTGATCTTGTCCATTATTCCTGAGCAACACGAAAGTGCACGTGTCTCCATTGTCTAAATATGATTGACAAGAGTTTAAAACTGAACTTACTTGAAGGTTGAGTTGACGGGCACGAGCACGAGTAAGAGGACCAGCTATAGGTTGTGTCGGAGAGGATGTAGGATATGTATCGCTGGTGGATGTAGGATATGTGTCGCTGGTGTTCATGTCCTCATCAGCATTAGGAACAAACAGTGTACCTATCTTGCACCGAAACTAACACTATCTCCAAAGAGACCAAAGTGAGATTCTATATGACACACGTCATCTACGAGTTCTATTGGGTGCTTCCAAATATATTTCTAAGCCTCTGGTACGTTCCATGCAATTCGTGCACCTATCTTGCATCAAGATTAGCACTATCTCCAAACAAAAGCAAACTGAGCTTCCACTTGAGCCCCTTTACCCAGGAGTATCATCGGATGCATCCAAAATGGTTTCTTAGCCTACAATGCAATAGGCGCAAACTGTGTACCTATCTGGCACCAAAACTAACTCTGTCTCCAAACAGACCAAAGCGAGATTTCATATGACACTTGTCATCTAGGAGTTCTATTGGGGTGTGACCAAATGGATTTCTTAGCATATGGTATGTTCCCTGCAAACCGTGCACCTATCTTGCATCAAGATTAGCACTATCTCTAAACAGATCGAACCGACCTTCCACTTGAGCCTCTTCACCTAGGATTATCATCGGGTGCTTCCATAATGGTTTCTGAGCCTATGGTGCATTATGCGCAAACCATGCACCAATCTTGCACCTAAACTAACACTCTCTCCAAACAGATTGAAGCAAAATTCCATATGACACAAATGATTTAGGAGTTCTATTAGGTGCGTCCAAATTGATTTCCGAGAATATGGTATGTTCCATGCAAATCATACACCTATCTTGCTTCAAGATTAGCACTATCTCCAAATAGACCGAACCGAGCTTTCACTTGAGCCTCTTCACCTAGGAGTACCATCGTTAACTTCCACAACGGTTTCTGAGCCTATGGTGCACTCGGCACAAACCATGCACCTATCTTGCACCGAAACTAATACTATGTCCAATTGGACTGAAGCGAGATTCCATATGATACACTTCATCTAGTAGTTCCATTAGGTGCATCTACAGTTCCATCGGGTGTGTCCAAATTGATTTCTGAGCATATGGTATGTTCCATGCAAACCATGCACCTATCTTGCATCAAGATTAGAACTATCTCCAAACACATAGAACCAAGATTCCACATGAGCCTCTTCACCAAGGAGTACCATCGCGTGCGTCAAAAACAGTTTCTTAGCCTATGGTGTATTAGGCACAAACTGTGTACCTATCTTGCACCGAATCTAACACTATCTCCAAAGAGACCAAAGTGAGATTCTATATGACACACGTCATCTAGGAGTTCTATTGGGTGCTTCTAAATATATTTCTAAGCATATGGTACGTTCGATGCAATTCGTGCACCTATCTTGCATCAGATTAGCACTATCTCCAAACAAAGCAAACTGAGCTTCCACTTGAGCCCCTTTACCCAGGAGTATCATCAGGTGCATCCAAAATGGTTTCTTAGCCTACGATGCAGTAGGCGCAAACTGTGTACCTATCTTGCACCAAAACTAACTCTATCTCCAAACAGACCAAAGCGAGATTCCATATGACACATGTCATCTAGGAGTTCTATTGGGGTGCGTCCAAATGGATTTCTTAGCATATGGTATGTTCCTTGCAAACCGTGCACCTATCTTGCATCAAGATTAGCACTATCTCTAAACAAATCGAGCCGACCTTCCACTTGAGCCTCTTCACCTAGGATTATCATCGGGTGCTTCCATAATGGTTTCTGTGCCTATGGTGCACTATGTGCAAATCATGCACCAATCTTGCACCTAAACTAACACTCTCTCCAAACAGATTGAAGCAAAATTCCATATGACACACATGATCTAGGAGTTCTATCAGGCGCGTCCAAATTGATTTCCGATAATATGGTATGTTCCATGCAAATCATACACCTATCTTGCATCAAGATTAGCACTATCTCCAAATAGACCGAACCGAGCTTTCACTTGATCCTCTTCACCTAGGAGTACCATCGTGAACTTCCACAATGGTTTCTGAGCCTATGGTGCACTGGGCAGAAACCATGCACCTATCTTGCACTGAAACTAATACTATGTCCAACTGGACTGAAGCGAGATTCCATATGATACACTTCATCTAGTAGTTCCATTGGGTGCATCTACAGTTCCATCGGGTGTGTCCAAATTGATTTCTGAGCATATGGTATGTTCCATGCAAACCATGCACCTATCTTGCATCAAGATTAGAACTATCTCCAAACAGACAGAACCAAGATTCCACATGAGCCTCTTCACCAAGGAGTACCATCGCGTGCGTCCAAAACAATTTCTTAGCCTATGGTGCATTAGGCACAAACCGTGTACCTATCTTGCACCGAAACTAACACTATCTCCAAAGAGACCAAAGTTAGATTCTATATGACACACGTTAGGACTCATCGTGCTCGAT
>NW_018396410.1:77194-79843 GCF_000003195.3 Sorghum bicolor
GGAGTATCATCGGGTGCATCCAAAATGGTTTCTTAGCCTATGATGCATTAGGCGAAAACTGTGTACCTATTTTGCACCAAAACTAACTCTGTCTCCAAACAGACCAAAGCGAGATTCCATATGACACAGGTCATCTATGAGTTCTATTGGGGTGCGTCCAAATGGATTTCTTTGCATATGGTATGTTCCACGCAAACCGTGCACCTATCTTGCATCAAGATTAGCCCTATCTCCAAACAGATCAAACCCACCTTCCACATGAGACTCTTCACCTAGGATTGTCATCCGTTGCTTCCATAATGGTTTTTGAGCTAATGGTGCATTATGCGCAAACCATGCACCAATCTTGCACCTAAACTAACACTGTCTCCAAACAGACTGAAGCGAGATTCCATATGACACACATGATTTAGCAGTTCTATCTGGTGCGTCCAAATTGATTTCTTAAAATATTCTACGTTCCATGCAAACCGTACACCTATCTTTCATCAAGATTAGCACTATCTCCAAACAGACCGAACCGAGCTTTCACTTGAGCCTCTATACCTAGGAGTACCATCGGGAACTTCCACAACGATTTCTGAGCCTATGGTGCACTGGGCACAAACCATGCAACTATCATGCACCAAAACGAATACTATGTCCAACTGGACTGAAGCGAGATTCCATATGATACACTTCATCTAGTAGTTCCATTGTTTGCATCTACAGTTCCATCGGGTGTATCCAAATTGATTTCTGAGCATATGGTATGTTCCATGCAAACCATGCACCTATCTTGCATTAATATTAGAACTATCTCCAAACAGACAGAACCAAGATTCCACATGAGCCTCTTCACTAAAGAGTACCATCGCGTGCGTCCAAAATAGTTTCTTAGCCTATGGTGTATTAGGCACAAACCGTGTACGTATCTTGCACCGAATCTAACACTATCTCCAAAGAGACCAAAGTGAGATTCTATATGACACATGTCATCTACGAGTTCCATTGGGGGGTTCCAAATATATTTCTAAGCATATGGTACGTTCGATGCAATTCGTGCACCTATCTTGCATCAAGATTAGCACTATCTCCAAATAAAGCAAACAGAGCTTCCACTTGAGCCCCTTTACCCAGGAGTATCATCAGGTGCATCCAAAATGGTTTCTTAGCCTACGATGCAGTAGGCGCAAACTGTGTACCTATCTTGCACCAAAACAAACTCTGTCTCCAAACAGACCAAAGCGAGATTCCATATGACACATGTCATCTAGGAGTTCTATTGGGGTGCGTCCAAATGGATTTCTTAGCATATGGTATGTTCCTTGCAAACCGTGCACCTATCTTGCATCAAGATTAGCACTATCTCTAAACAAATCGAGCCGACCTTCCACTTGAGCCTCTTCACCTAGGATTATCATCGGGTGCTTCCATAATGGTTTCTGTGCCTATGGTGCATTATGCGCAAATCATGCACCAATCTTGCACCTAAACTAACACTCTCTCCAAACAGATTGAAGCAAAATTCCATATGACACACATGATCTAGGAGTTCTATCAGGCGCGTCCAAATTGATTTCCGATAATATGGTATGTTCCATGCAAATCATACACCTATCTTGCATCAAGATTAGCATTATCTCCAAATAGACCGAACCGAGCTTTCACTTGATCCTCTTCACCTAGGAGTACCATCGTGAACTTCCACAACGGTTTCTGAGCCTATGGTGCACTGGGCAGAAACCATGCACCTATCTTGCACTGAAACTAATACTATGTCCAACTGGACTGAAGCGAGATTCCATATGATACACTTCATCTAGTAGTTCCATTGGGTGCATCTACAGTTCCATCGGGTGTGTCCAAATTGATTTCTGAGCATATTGTATGTTCCATGCAAACCATGCACCTATCTTGCATCAAGATTAGAACTATCTCCAAACAGACAGAACCAAGATTCCACATGAGCCTCTTCACCAAGGAGTACCATCGCGTGCGTCCAAAACAATTTCTTAGCCTATGGTGCATTAGGCACAAACCGTGTACCTATCTTGCACCGAAACTAACACTATCTCCAAAGAGACCAAAGTTAGATTCTATATGACACACGTCATCTAGGAGGGTCTATTGGGTGCTTCCAAATATATTTTGAAGCATATGGTATGTTCCATGCAATTCGTGCACCTATCTTGCATCAAGATTAGCACTATCTCCAAACAAAAGCAAACTGAGCTTCCACTTGAGCCCCTTTACCCAGGAGTATCATCGGGTGCATCCAAAATGGTTTCTTAGCCTATGATGCATTAGGCGAAAACTGTGTACCTATTTTGCACCAAAACTAACTCTGTCTCCAAATAGACCAAAGCGAGATTCCATATGACACAGGTCATCTATGAGTTCTATTGGGGTGCGTCCAAATGGATTTCTTTGCATATGGTATGTTCCACGCAAACCGTGCACCTATCTTGCATCAAGATTAGCCCTATCTCCAAACAGATCAAACCCACCTTCCACATGAGACTCTTCACCTAGGATTGTCATCGGGTGCTTCCATAATGGTTTTTGAGCTAATGGTGCATTATGCGCAAACCATGCACCAATCTTGCACCTAAACTAACACTGTCTCCAAACAGACTGAAGCGAGATTCCAAATGACACACATGATTT
>NW_018396410.1:88734-90422 GCF_000003195.3 Sorghum bicolor
TTCCATATGACACACATGATCTAGGAGTCTATCAGGCGCGTCCAAATTGATTTCCGATAATATGGTATGTTCCATGCAAATCATACACCTATCTTGCATCAAGATTAGCACTATCTCCAAATAGACCGAACCGAGCTTTCACTTGATCCTCTTCACCTAGGAGTACCATCGTGAACTTCCACAACGGTTTCTGAGCCTATGGTGCACTGGGCAGAAACCATGCACCTATCTTGCACCGAAACTAATACTATGTCCAACTGGACTGAAGCGAGATTCCATATGATACACTTCATCTAGTAGTTCCATTGGGTGCATCTACAGTTCCATCGGGTGTGTCCAAATTGATTTCTGAGCATATGGTATGTTCCATGCAAACCATGCACCTATCTTGCATCAAGATTAGAACTATCTCCAAACAGACAGAACCAAGATTCCACATGAGCCTCTTCACCAAGGAGTACCATCGCGTGCGTCCAAAACAGTTTCTTAGCCTATGGTGCATTAGGCACAAACCGTGTACCTATCTTGCACCGAAACTAACACTATCTCCAAAGAGACCAAAGTTAGATTCTATATGACACACGTCATCTAGGAGTTCTATTGGGTGCTTCCAAATATATTTTGAAGCATATGGTATGTTCCATGCAATTCGTGCACCTATCTTGCATCAAGATTAGCACTATCTCCAAACAAAAGCAAACTGAGCTTCCACTTGAGCCCCTTTACCCAGGAGTATCATCAGGTGCATCCAAAATGGTTTCTTAGCCTACGATGCAGTAGGCGCAAACTGTGTACCTATCTTGCACCAAAACAAACTCTATCTCCAAACAGACCAAAGCGAGATTCCATATGACACATGTCATCTAGGAGTTCTATTGGGGTGCGTCCAAATGGATTTCTTAGCATATGGTATGTTCCTTGCAAACCGTGCACCTATCTTGCATCAAGATTAGCACTATCTCTAAACAGATCGAACCGACCTTCCACTTGAGCCTGTTCACCTAGGATTATCATCGGGTGCTTCCATAATGGTTTCTGTGCCTATGGTGCATTATGCGCAAACCATGCACTAATCTTGCACCTAAACTAACACAGTCTCCAAACAGACTGAAGCAAGATTCCAAATGACGTACATGATTTAGCAGTTCTATCTGGTGCATCCAAATTGATTTCTTAAATTATTCTACGTTCCATGCAAACCGTACACCTATCTTTCATCAAGATTAGCACTATCTCTAAACAGACCGAACCGAGCTTTCACTTGAGCCTCTATACCTAGGAGTACCATCGGGAACTTCCACAACGATTTCTGAGCCTATGGTGCACTGGGCACAAACCATGCAACTATCATGCACCAAAACGAATACTATGTCCAACTGGACTGAAGCGAGATTCCATATGATACACTTCATCTAGTAGTTCCATTGTTTGCATCTACAGTTCCATCGGGTGTATCCAAATTGATTTCTGAGCATATGGTATGTTCCATGCAAACCATGCACCTATCTTGCATTAATATTAGAACTATCTCCAAACAGACAGAACCAAGATTCCACATGAGCCTCTTCACTAAAGAGTACCATCGCGTGCGTCCAAAATAGTTTCTTAGCCTATGGTGTATTAGGCACAAACCGTGTACCTATCTTGCACCGAAACTAACACTATTCCAAAGAGACCAAAGTGAGATT
>NW_018396410.1:96774-99883 GCF_000003195.3 Sorghum bicolor
CACTATCTCCAAAGAGACCAAAGTGAGATTCTATATGACACACGTCATCTAGGAGTTCTATTGGGTGCTTCCAAATATATTTTGAAGCATATGGTATGTTCCATGCAATTCGTGCACCTATCTTGCATCAAGATTAGCACTATCTTTAATCAAATCGATCCGACCTTCCACTTGAGCCTCTTCACCTAGGATTATCATCGGGTGCTTCCATAATGGTTTCTGTGCCAATGGTGCATTATGCGCAAATCATGCACCAATCTTGCACCTAAACTAACACTGTCTCCAAACAGACTGAAGCGAGATTCCATATGACACACATGATTTAGCAGTTCTATCTGGTGCGTCCAAATTGATTTCTGAAAATATTCTACGTTCCATGCAAATCATACACCTATCTTGCATCAAGATTAGCACTATCTCCAAACAGACCGAACCAAGCTTTCACTTGAGCCTCTATACCTAGGAGTACCATCGGGAACTTCCACAACGATTTCTGAGCCTATGGTGCACTGGGCACAAACCATGCAACTATCATGCACCAAAACTAATACTATGTCCAACTAGACTGAAGCGAGATTCCATATGATACACTTCATCTAGTAGTTCCATTGGGTGCATCTACAGTTCCATCGGGTGTATCCAAATTGATTTCTGAGCATATGGTTTGTTCCATGCAAACCATGCACCTATCTTGCATCAATATTAGAACTATCTCCAAACAGACAGAACCAATGTCGAGGATATCAGTAAGGGGTATCCCAACTGATGTACATAACGAGATCATCCGTACGAAAGTTGAGATCCCCAACTCGACGCTCTACACAATCACGCGTATAATCATCGACGACCCCAGCATCGAAGACGGAAAAGGGCGTCGAGCGAATCAAGCAGGGCTCGAGCGCCAACTACCGTCGAATACGGAAACGAGCTCGAGCGAGTCGGCGAGCATCGAGCGCAAGGGCGCTGCCCGCCTCCTGACACACGCGCGGGAGCCAGAGCATTTAATGCGCCTGTCGCATCCCCACCTAACACGCCAGTCACGGGAAGCGTGATAGGGAACAGGCACCCTTCTCGTCATTCTTTTTGCAGCCTTCCCCACCAAGCGACCCAGAGCGTGTCAGGACGTAGGAAGCAGGGACGGAACGTCTAGTCAGGACCCCCTCGAGACGCCAAAAGTCAATACTCTGGATAGCAAGGCGCTACGGGGCGTCCGACCCTCGACCGGACATGTTTCCTTCCCGAAGAAGGGTTGGGCGTCGACTGACGGCACTGCCACCACTCTGACGTATCAGCCGCCGTGACGTACAAGCGTGCAACGGACAAACCGGCCCACGACGGCGTACAGAGCGGGATCTGAGGGCACGCGTAATCATCATCAAGCTACCAGGACGGGACGGCTCGAGACCACGCCGGTACGGAGGCCTCGAGTAGGTCAGCGCGCCAGTGATGTGAACCCACTAGGGTTTTCGCCTGATCTTTCGATGAGAGGCGCTGGATAACTCGATTAGTGAATGGAGATGACGTTCACGGCCCGACTACAGCCTTCTAAGGCCACGCCTTAGCAACCGATACACCGCCTCCAATGGCTGTCACGATCTTGTGGAGCGCAACACCCGGCCACTAGGGCACTCGTCCTGCAAGCAATCGAAGAACCAGCAAGAACAAGTAGAACAAGTACTAAATTACTAGATGTAAATGAAGGTTTCAAACTCAATCTCTAATGAAGTGGGGTTTCGAAAACAAGAAGACGGGCGGCTGGATCAGCACGCGCGTTTACAAGCAAGTAGCGAAGGCTAAACTTTATCTAATCAAAACCCAGTTGTTCATGGCGGCTCTAGATATAAATAAATAGATGGGAGGACGACCAAAGGGGTGCTAGAGTCGTCCTCCAACCCTAGGACACGTCCCTAATGGACTCAACTTGATACATGGGCCATTGGTCCAAAATAGGGTGACGCAGCACCAAAACAGAAAAAGATGTCGGCACAAAAATAAGGACTGCGCCCGACTCATAAGCTGCATAGATATGTGGTTGGACCCATTGGAAAGTAGACTTCATGAGCTTTCCAACAAGTATAGGAACGTCCCAGTTGGAGTCCATATGACGCCGTGGTGATCCATACAAGTTAGAGTTATTTTCCAGTCCGAATCCAACTCCCAAAACGTGTTGGGTTTGAACTCTTTGTTTCCTTGCTTTAGAAGCGACGTGGTAACTTGATAGAGGATGTTGTGGAGGCTTAGACCTGATCTCCAATCACCTTTCTTAAGTTATCACTCTTCCCATATGCAATCAGCCCTTGAAGTTGGTGTTGCCTCAAATTTCGAATGCAGTTGAACCTTCCCTTGCTGATCTTGTCCATTATTCCTGAGCAACACGTAAGTGCACGTGTCTCCATTGTCTAAATATGATTGACAACAGTTTAAAACTGAACTTACTTGAAGGTTGAGTTGACGGGCACGAGCATGAGTAAGAGGACCAACTGGTGGGTGTTGATGTCCTCATCATCCTCCCTTTCTTGGATTTGAGTCGTCCTCGACTCAAGCTCATGTTCCTCACCCAAATATGGTTTCAAATCAGCAAGTATGTCCTCCGTCTTCTTTGCTCCAAAATGTCCCATCAAACCTCCTCCATGAGCTTCCTGTAACAACAACAAACGAACAGAGCTAGCTGGAATGCATAGCTTGTTAGCTCTAAACACAAACCCATCACTAACGATGAATTTGTTCCATCCTTTTCCATCTTTACAACGCAGCAACACTTCATTAAAATCAGCATCATGAACATATTGGTCTTTGATCGTTTCTAATCCAAAAATCTTGTAATCAAGTTGATTTAGCAAAGTATATCTCCTTGACAAAGCATCAGCAATGATATTCTCCTTCCCTTTCTTGTGCTTAATAACATAAGGAAAGGATTCAATAAATTCTACCCACTTAGCATGACGGAAGGGCACCACCAGGCGTGGAGCCTGCGGCTTAATTTGACTCAACACGGGGAAACTTACCAGGTCCAGACATAGCAAGGATTGACAGACTGAGAGCTCTTTCTTGATTCTATGGGTGGTGGTGCATGGCCGTTCTTAGTTGGTGGAGCGATTTGTCTGGTTAA
>NW_018396410.1:99983-122726 GCF_000003195.3 Sorghum bicolor
AATGACGTCGCCCTGGCGTGTACCATCGCGTGCGTCCAAACAGTTTCTTAGCCTATGGTGCATTAGGCACAAACCGTGTACCTATCTTGCACCGAAACTAACACTATCTCCAAAGAGACCAAAGTGGGATTCTATATGTCACACGTCATCTAGGAGTTCTATTGGGTGCTTCCAAATATATTTTGAAGCATATGGTATGTTCCATGCAATTCGTGCACCTATCTTGCATCAAGATTAGCACTATCTCCAAACAAAAGCAAACTGAGCTTCCACTTGAGCCCATTTACCCAGGAGTATCATCGGGTGCATCCAAAATGGTTTCTTAGCCTATGATGCATTAGGCGAAAACTGTGTACCTATTTTGCACCAAAACTAACTCTGTCTCCAAACAGACCAAAGCGAGATTCCATATGACACATGTCATCTATGAGTTCTATTGGGGTGTGTCCAAATGGATTTCTTTGCATATGGTATGTTCCATGCAAACCGTGCACCTATCTTGCATCAAGATTAGCACTATCTCCAAACAGATCGAACCCACCTTCCACATGAGACTCTTCACCTAGGATTATCATCGGGTGCTTCCATAATGGTTTCTGAGCTAATGGTGCATTATGCGTAAATCATGCACCAAGCTTGCACATAAACAAACACTGTCTGCAAACAAACTGAAGCGAGATTCCATATGACACACATGATTTAGCAGTTCTATCGGGTGCGTCCAAATTGACTTCTAAAAATATTCTACGTTCCATGCAAACCGTACACCTATATTTCATCAAGATTAGCACTATCTCCGAACAGACCGAACCGAGCTTTCACTTGAGCCTTTATACCTAGGAGTACCATCGGGAACTTCCACAACGATTTCTGAGCCTATGGTGCACTGGGCACAAACCATGCAACTATCATGGACCAAAACTAATACTATGTCCAACTGGACTGAAGCGAGATTCCATATGATCATCTAGTAGTTCCATTGGGTGCATCTACAGTTCCATCGGGTGTATCCAAATTGATTTCTGAGCATATGTTTTTTTTCCATGCAAACCATGCACCTATCTTGCATCAATATTAGAACTATCTCCAAATAGACAGAACCAAGATTCCACATGAGCCTCTTCACCAAGGAGTACCATCGCGTGCGTCCAAAATAGTTTCTTAGCCTATGGTGTATTAGACCCAAACCGTGTACCTATCTTGCACTGAAACTAACACTATCTCCAAAGAGACCAAAGTGAGATTCTATATGACACACGTCATCTAGGAGTTCTATTGGGTGCTTCCAAATATATTTCGAAGCATATGGTATGTTCGATGCAATTCGTGCACTTATCTTGCATCAAAATTAGCACTATCTCCAAACAAAGCAAACTGAGCTTCCACTTGAGCCCCTATACCCAGGAGTATCATCAGGTTCATCCAAAATGGTTTCTTAGCCTACAATGCAGTAGGCACAAACTGTGTACCTATCTTGCACCAAAACAAACTCTGTCTCCAAACAGACCAAAGCGAGATTCCATATGACACATGTCATCTAGGAGTTCTATTGGGATGCGTCCAAATGGATTTCTTAGCATATGGTATGTTCCTTGCAAACCGTGCACCTATCTTGCATCAAGATTAGCACTATCTCTAAATAGATCGAACCGACCTTCCACTTGAGCCTCTTCACCTAGGATTATCATCGGGAGCTTCCATAATGGTTTCTGTGCCTATGGTGCATTATGCGCAAACCATGCACTAATCTTGCACCTAAACTAACACTCTCTCCAAACAGATTGAAGCAAAATTCCATATGACACACATGATCTAGGAGTTCTATCAGGCGCGTCCAAATTGATTTCCGATAATATGGTATGTTCCATGCAAATCATACACCTATCTTGCATCAAGATTAGCACTATCTCCAAATAGACCGAACCGAGCATTCACTTGAGCCTCTTCACCTAGGAGTACCATCGTGAACTTCCACAACGGTTTCTGAGCCTATGGTGCACTGGGCAGAAACCATGCACCTATCTTGCACCGAAACTAATACTATGTCCAACTAGACTGAAGCGAGATTCCATATGGTACACTTCATCTAGTAGTTCCATTGGGTGCATCTACAGTTCCATCGGGTGTGTCCAAATTGATTTCTGAGCATATGGTATGTTCCATGCAAACCATGCACCTATCTTGCATAAAGATTAGAACTATCTCCAAACAAACAGAACCAAGATTCCACATGAGCCTCTTCACCAAGGAGTACCATCGCATGCGTCCAAAACAGTTTCTTAGCCTATGGTGCATTAGGCACAAACCGTGTACCTATCTTGCACCAAAACTAACACTATCTCCAAAGAGACCAAAGTGAGATTTCTATATAACACACGTCATCTAGGAGTTCTATTGGGTGCTTCCAAATATATTTTGAAGCATATGGTATGTTCCATGCAATTCGTGCACCTATCTTGCATCAAGATTAGCACTATCTCCAAACAAAAGCAAACTGAGCTTCCACTTGAGCCCCTTTACCCAGGAGTATCATCGGGTGCATCCAAAATAGTTTCTTAGCCTATGATGCATTAGGCGAAAACTGTGTACCTATTTTGCACCAAAACTAACTCTGTCTCCAAACAGACCAAAGCGAGATTCCATATGACACATGTCATCTATGAGTTCTATTGGGATGCGTCCAAATGGATTTCTTAGCATATGGTATGTTCCTTGCAAACCGTGCACCTATCTTGCATCAAGATTAGCACTATCTCTAAATAGATCGAACCGACCTTCCACTTGAGCCTCTTCACCTAGGATTATCATCGGGAGCTTCCATAATGGTTTCTGTGCCTATGGTGCATTATGCACAAACCATGCACCAATCTTGTACCTAAACTAACACTCTCTCCAAACAGACTGAAGCAAAATTCCATATGACACACATGATTTAGCAGTTCTATCTGGTGCGTCCAAATTGATTTCTGAAAATATTCTACGTTCCATGCAAACCGTACACCTATCTTTCATCAAGATTAGCACTATCTCCAAACAGACCGAACCAAGCTTTCACTTGAGCCTCTATACCTAGGAGTACCATCGGGAACTTCCACAACGATTTCTGAGCCTATGGTGCACTGGGCACAAACCATGCAACTATCATGCACCAAAACTAATACTGCCTCAAATTCCGAATGCAGTTGAACCTTCCCTTGCTGATCTTGTCCATTATTCCTGAGCAACACGTAAGTGCACGTGTCTCCATTGTCTAAATATGATTGACAAGAGTTTAAAACTGAACTTACTTGAAGGTTGAGTTGACGGGCACGAGCATGAGTAAGAGGACCAACTGGTGTAGGTATATCGATGGTGTTGATGTCCTCATCAGCCAGGCCTCTATCGACCCCTACTCTGTCACCTATACATGTACCCTAGGTCTCTCCTTGGAGCTATAAAAGGGGAGACCCGGGAATGAACACAGATCACGAAACACCACACCCACACGTAGAGGAGTCTCCACACTCCATACCACGCTTGTATTCGCCCCTGTACAAGCACTTAGGTGCAAAATAATACAAACTCTCTCCCCCCGCTGGACGTAGGGACTTCTCTTGCCCGAACCAGGATAAATCCTTGTGTCTTTTTGGATCACCATCTGGGAAAGAGAAGCACGCATACAAATTCACTCGTTGGTGTGACCCCCCGTGGGGAAAACACCGACAGTTGGCGCACCAGGTAGGGGTCCTGCGTGTTTTTTCCATCGATTTCCCACTCCTTTCCAGATGGCCACTCTTTCTTCACTGATTCCGCGCTCTACGGTGATTTGGTTTGGGAGTCTCGAGTTCATGTCCACTGGCTCCGGCTATGACATGATCTTGCTCTTGATCAAAGGGCCGGGAGGATCCCGCGTTGCGCCAACCCGGATGAGGGCCCCAAGACGTCCTCACCACCACGCCTCCCCACCCAAGAAGAGGCGTGGACAACACCACCATCGCCCATCTGCCTCGCCGCGACCGGCAGTCCGTGCCAGGCAGGAAGCGGCACGAGAGCCGATAGCCCTTTGCACCACGGGCGCGACGGCTCAGCGCCATGATGATCACACGATGATGGGAGGTGACGCGCCCCGCGCACTCTCCCCCACCGCCAGGCTACTTCCACATGGGCTGTTCGCCTCAAGAGGAGCCTTACCGTATGGCCTGGACAATGCCGCAGCGTCGCTTGCCAGGGCGATATGCCCAAGCGCCCAGACATACGTGGAGCGACCAATGGTCCTCCCACGCGACCCTGAAGCACGACCACAGGCATCCGAGCAACCAGACTTCTCGCAGGTACGAGGCCTCCGCCGCCTGGGCCTAGGACGGTACACGATCACCTCGCTCAGGCAGCGGCTGCTGGAGGAGGGACGTGGACTTTTTTACGTCGCCGAGCCAGACACCGACTCCGAGACCGATAGCTACGACCCTTCTAGGGAATGCTATCACGTCGACGGAGCGGTAGAAACTACCGACAAGACGCAGGACGCTGCTGCTGGCGGTCGAGCCCCTGCAGCAAGAGAAGACCCCAGGACGCCTGGGAACGACGGACAGGTCGACCGACCTCCGCAAGAAGACAGAGCTGCGCAAATTGAGCAACTACGAGAGCTCAAGGCAAAGCTTGACGAGGACCGCGAGCGCCTTGTCCTGCTTGAGCAGATCCTTGAGCAGGACCTGCCTTACCCGCCGGGCGAAAGTGTCCGCAGACGAGCTCGAGAAGTGCACCGACAGATCGTCGGAGACGCAGAGCCAGAGCAACATGTTAGTCGTTTCCCTCGAGCAGGCCAGAACGTTGTGGCGGCAACAATGCTGTTATGCAACATGCCCGAGCCCTCGAACTCCCAGGCACGGCGCATCCGAGACGAGGTACAGACCTTGCTCCAGGTAGCAGCGGTTTAACAGGCAGAAAGCTCGGCCTCTCGACGTCGAGGAGCGGCCACTGAAAAGCGCGATGAGCCAGCCCAAAACAAAAAGGAGGTGTCAGTTCATCAGCAGCCACCCCCTCGAGGAAGAATGACCACGCTCGTTCTCCCCATCGACAATCAGCGTCGACACGACGCACGACGCGATATTGAAGAGAACCGACGCCGTCGGCACGGGGATGCGGAGGAGCGCGGTTACAGCGCCCATCGCGGCAGGAGGTACGACAGCGATGAGGACAGGATGGCCCCGGAGCCACTAGGCCCACAGGTATTCAGCAGGGCAATCCGTAGCACGCCCCTGCCCAGTCCGTTCCGACCCCTGACCAGCATCGCAAATTACAACGGTGAAACCAAACCAGAGTTGTGGCTGGCAGACTTCCGGCTAGCCTGTCAGCTGGGAGGAGCTCGAGGAGACGATCGAGCCATTATCAGACAGCTACCGCTCTTCCTCTCCGACACCGCCCGCAGATGGCTCGAAGAGCTTCCAGCCGATCAGATCCACGACTGGGTCGACCTGGTTAGAATTTTTGAGGGTAATTTCAAAGGGACCTACATACGACCTGGGAACTCATGGGACCTCAGCAAGTGCAAACAGAAGTCAGGAGAAACTCTTCGAGAGTACGCTCGACGCTTCTCGAAGCAACGCACCGAGCTGCCGCACATTCCCGACCACGACGTCATCCTGGCCTTTGTCTCTGGTACCACCAATCAAGACTTGGTACGGGAATTAGGCCGGAATCATCCTCAGACCGTCGACGAGCTGATGGATGTGGTGGCCAACTACACGGCGGGAGAAGAAGCGGTCGACGCTTTCTTCAGCTGTGAATGAAGGAAAGGCAAGCAGCCCGCCGACGACGACGAAGGTCCCAGTCGAGGGCCCAAGAAGAGCAAGAAGAAGAAGAAGATCCGGCCATTCCAACGGGAAGACCTCGATGACGACCTCGTCGCTGCCATGGAACGCAAAAAACCTCGAGGCCCCCCAGATGGGGGCATCTTTGATAAGATGCTAGAGGAGCCATGCCCTTACCATAAGGGAGGAGCCAACCACAAGCTCAAGGACTGTCGTATGCTGAAAAAGCATTTCAACGGTCTGGGGTTCAAAAAGGACGCGCGCGACGAACCAAAGAAGGAGAAGGGCGGCAACAAGGAGGACGATAAACACGACGACGGCTTCCCAGCCGTCCACGACTGCTACATGATCTATGGTGGCCCCTTGACGCAGTTGACCACAAGGCAGCGCAAGAGGGAGTGCCGTGAGGTCTTCGCAGCAAGAATGGCGGTGCCCTAGTACCTCAGCTGGTCGAGCACCCCCATCACCTTCGATCGAGAGGACCACCCAGACAAGGTAGTCGCCCCAGGCGTCTACCCGCTCGTCGTCGACCCTATCATCGTCAACACCCGGCTTTCAAAGGTGCTGATGGACGGCGGTAGCAGCCTCAACATCATCTACCTCGAGACCCTCGACCTCCTCGGCATCGATAGGGGGCGGCTCCAACCAAGTGCCGGCGGTTTCCATGGCGTCGTGCCAGGGAAGAAGGCGCTACCGGTGGGTCGAATCGACCTACCAGTCTGCTTTGGCACGGCGGCCAACTTTAGAAAGGAGACCCTCACCTTTGAGGTTGTTGGGTTCCGGGGCACGTACCACGCCATCATCGGGCGCCCGGGCTACACCAAATTCATGGCCATACCCAACTACACCTACTTGAAGCTGAAGATGCCCGGTCCCAAAGGCGTCATCACCGTCAGCTCCTCCTTCGAGCACGCTTACGAGTGCGACGTCGAGTGCGTCGAGTACGGGGAGGCGGTCGAGAATTCCACCGAGCTCGTCGCGAAGTTCGAGGCCCTGGCCGCTGAGGCTCCAGAGCCCAAGCGCCACGTCGGCAGCTTCGAGCCAGCAGAAGGAACCAAGAAGATCCCGCTCGACCCTAACAACTCCGACGGCATGGTGCTGACGATCAGCGCCGACCTCGACCCCAAATAGGAAGCTGTGCTCGTCGACTTTCTCCGTGCGAACGCCGATATGTTTGCATGGAGTCCCTCAGACATGCCAAGCATACCGAGGGAAGTCGCCGAGCACTCCTTGGAAATTCGAGCCGGTTCCAAGCCAGTGAAGCAACGGTTGCGCCGATTCGACGAGGAAAAGCGCAAGATCATTGGCGAGGAGATCCACAAGCTTTTGACGGCCGGATTCATCAAGGAGGTTCATCATCCCGACTGGTTAGCAAACCCTGTACTAGTTAAGAAAAAGAATGGGAAAATGAGGATGTGTGTCGATTATATGAGTTTAAATAAAGCATGTCCGAAAGTTCCCTTTCCATTACCACGTATTGATCAAATTGTTGATTCTACTGTGGGATGTGAAACCCTTTCTTTCCTTGATGCATATTCTGGTTACCATCAAATAAAAATGAAAGAGTCCGACCAGCTCGCGACGTCTTTCATCACTCCTTTCAGGATGTATTGCTATGTAACCATGCCGTTCGGGCTTCGAAACGCGGGAGCCACGTACCAGCGCTGCATGCTCCATGTGTTTGGCAAGCACATAGGGTCGACAGTCGAGGCCTATGTCGACGACATCGTCGTCAAGTCAAAGCGGCAGGGAGACCTGATCCAGGACCTCGAGTTCGCTTTCAGCTGCTTACGCGCCAACCAGATCAAACTCAACCCCGAGAAGTGCGTTTTCGGCGTACCCCGAGGCATGCTCCTCGGATACATCGTTTCCCAACGCGGTATCGAGGCCAGCCCCGAGAAGGTCTCGGCCATCACAAGAATGGGGCCGATCCGAGACATCAAAGGTGTGCAGAGAGTCACAGGATGCTTAGCGGCGCTGAGTCGTTTTATCTCGAGGTTGGGAGAAAAGGCGTTGCCATTGTATCGGCACCTGAAGAAAGTCGAGCATTTCTCTTGGACCCCCGAGGCCGAGGAAGCCCTCGAAAACCTAAAGAAAACACTGACTTTAGCACCGGTCCTGGTCCCACCTCAACCTGCAGAACCACTACTCCTTTACGTTGCCTCGACAACCCAAGTCGTCAGTGCAGCTGTGGTCGTCGAGAGGCAGGAGGAAGGACATGCGTTGCCAGTCTAGAGGCCGGTCTACTTCGTCAGCGAGGTGCTCTCGGAGACCAAGGCACGTTACCCCCAAATCCAGAAGCTGATCTACGCTGTAATCCTCGCCCGACGCAAGCTGCAGCACTACTTCCTCGGCCACCCTATCACGGTGGTCTCGTCCTTCCCCCTGGGCGAGATAATCCAAAGTAGGGAGGCCACGGGAAGAATAGCCAAATGGTCGGTCGAGCTCATGAGTGAGACTCTCACTTATGCGCCTCGCAAGGCTATCAAGTCACAAGCCCTGGTGGATTTCGTCGCGGAGTGGACAGACTCCCAGCTTCCCTCGACTCAGGTTCAGTCAGAACTATGGACGATGTATTTCGACGGGTCTCTCATGAAGACGGGAGCTGGGGCCGGCCTGCTGTTCATCTCGCCCCTGGGCGTTCATATGAGATATGTCATAAGGATTCACTTTGCCGCATCCAACAACGTCGCGGAGTACGAGGCCCTCGTCAATGGTCTCAAGATCGCCATCGAGCTAGGAGTCCGACGCCTCGACGTTCGAGGTGACTCCCAGCTCGTCATCGACCAAGTAATGAAAGCCTCGAACTGCCACGACCCAAAAATGGAGGCATACTGCAAGGAGGTCCGTCGACTCGAGGACAAGGTCTACGGCCTCGAGCTCGTCCACGTCGCCCGACGCTACAACGAGGCGGCCGACGAACTCGCCAAGATCGCGTCGACCCGAGGCACGGTACCGCCTGACGCGTTCTCAAGGGATCTACATGAGCCATCCGTCGACTTGGGATCAGGGGCTAGTGTCGAAGCTGCTCCGGCCCAACAGGCCGACAACGTCGAAGCGCTACTAATGGCGGCTGAAGTAATGGAGGTGGAACAGCGGCCCGGTCGACCGTTTGACTGGCGCACGCCATTCCTCGACTGCCTAATCCGTTGCGAGTTACTAGAAGATCGATCCGAGGCCTGCCGTATCGCTCGACGGGCCAAGTCATATGTAATCTATGGCGAGGACAACGAGCTATATCGGCCGTGCATCACCGTGGAAGAAGGCCGGAAACTCCTCGAGGACCTACACTCGGGGGCTTGTGGCCACCATGCTGCTCCGCGGACCCTCGTAGGGAACGCCTTCCGACAAGGCTTCTACTGGCCAACGGCCGTAGCTGATGCCATCGAGCTCGTGCGCTCATGCCATGGGTGTCAGTTCTATGCCAAACAAACGCATCTGCCCACCCACGCTCTTCAGATGATCCCCATCACATGGCCGTTTGCGGTGTGGGGGCTCGACTTAGTGGGGCCTCTACAAAATGCGAAAGGGGGTACACCCACTTGCTGGTGGCCATCGACAAATTCTCCAAATGGATCGAGGCTCGACCCATCACCAACATCCGCTCCGAGCAGGCTGTCCTTTTCTTCACCAACATCATCCACCGGTTTGGGATTCCCAACGTCATCATCACCGACAACGACACTCAGTTCACCGGCAAAAAGTTCTTGGACTTCTGCGATCAGCATCACATCCGTGTGAACTGGTCTGCAGTGGCCCACCCTCGAACTAACGGCCAGGTCGAGCGTGCCAACGGCATGATTTTACAAGGGCTCAAACCAAGGATCTACAATCGCTTGAAGAAATTCGGCAAGAAATGGGTCGAGGAACTGTCCTCGGTCCAATGGAGCCTAAGAACGACGCCAAGCAGGGCCACAAAATACACCCCATTCTTCATGGTCTACGGCTCTGAGGCTGTTCTCCCAACAGACCTCGAGTACGGGTCCCCTCGACTCAAAGCATACAACGAACAATCAAATAAAGAGTCTCAAGAAAACGCGGTCGACCAACTCGAAGAAGCTCGAGACATGGCCCTCATCAACTCTGCCAGATACCTGCAGAAACTTCAACGTTACCACGACAAACACGTGCGCAAGAGGGACTTAAACGTGGGCGACCTTGTCCTATGACGGCGGCAAAGCAATCAAGGACGCCACAAGTTGACTCCACCTTGGGAGGGCCCATACGTGGTGGTCGAGGTCTTGAAGCCAGGGACATACAAGCTAGCGGATGAGAAGGGGGCGATCTTCACCAATGCGTGGAACATCGAACAGCTACGTCGATTCTACCCCTAAAATTTCAAAAGCTTTATGTTCCTGCGTACCTTCTGTACCAAGGCCTTGTAAATGAATAAACGAATAAGTAAAGTCTTTTCCTCGAGCAACTTACCTTTTCACAAATCTCAACGTTAGAAGGGAGTATCGACTATGACCCATCATAGTCGACACCCCCTCGGGGGCTAGCAAGGGGAGTGATTCCCCCGCAAGTGTCGAAAAAACAAAGTAATCCTTTCGTTCCTATCGGCAATCTCATACAGTTGAGTAGTAAAGGTACCTCGAGCCCCTTAAGGACCGAGAAACGACGAGCCTGAAACTCCTACGCCCCCAGGCTATGGAAACTCTACTCGTCTCCTCACCCTTGAGGTAATCGAGACCGCCTCGAACAAAAGACTAAGTGAGAAAAACAAACATAGGCGCAAAAAGGAATAAAAGAGCTTCGAGAGGAAAGACAGACAAACATTTAACAAACCACTTAAAGACATTATATTACTTAAAGAAAAGTTAACAAAGTACTATACAAGGGGCCCCAGGCACCCAAAGCAGGCTCGCAGGCCTTAGTCCGCATCGTGGTCCTCACCACCCTCGCCTGCGCCTGAGCTAGTCTCAGGGGGAAGTACCTCGGGCTCAAATAGCTTGGCCAGCCTCTCCCTAGGAGCCTCCGCGTCGTC
Source organism: Sorghum bicolor (assembly GCF_000003195.3). NCBI lineage: Eukaryota > Viridiplantae > Streptophyta > Magnoliopsida > Poales > Poaceae > Sorghum > Sorghum bicolor. The sequence goes on from NW_018396410.1 coordinate 110,757, forward strand.
GATCAAGGCATGGAGCCTCTCCTCGTTCTCCGCGTCGGTCTTGGAGATGTCGGTAACAAAGCCATGAGACACCACCTCCATATCGTAGGAAAAGCCTGAGCAAACAACCGCCATTGCCCGCTTCACCCCGACATGGAGAGCGTCACGCACCCAATCTCTCAGCGTCGCGCCTAAGTAGCACAGCTGATCGACCAGCGCGCCGCCTCGAGCCTCCTCCTTCGACTCGTCCATGGGCGCGACTTCCTAAGAGGTCGAGAGATCGCTTATCGCCGTTCGCAGTCGACGGTTCAAAGCAACCTCCCCCTCGAGCTGGGCCTGGGCGTTGCGAGCCTCGACTTGGGCGGCCAAAAGCTCGTCTTTAAGCCCTATGAATGCCAATGCAAAAAACTTTAGATAAAACCGAGCACACCTCGAAAAGAAATCCGACAATAGAAATGTACCACGGACACTCTCCTCCAGGGCCGTATTCTCGCCAACTAATTTGGTGTTGGCCCTCTCGATCTCTCTGTTTGAGCGTGCCAGCTCAGTGTTGGCAACATGCAGATCTTCGATCGCCTTGCCAGCCTGAGCAATGGCTCCACTCTTCTCCAGCGGCTCTCCCTTCAGACGTTCGATGTCGTCAGAGAGCCTGCGGGATCGAGCCCGCTCTGCCTCGAGGTCTTCGAGGGCCTTCTTCTTCGCTTCTTCCGCGGCGCTCCTAGCGATCTCGCCGTTCACATGCTCCACCTTCATCCTCTGGAAGGATTCTCGAAGGGAGTCCAAGTCAGTCTTGAGGAGGCCCTTCTCCTTGTCCAGATCAGCAACGACGTTCTTGTAGGACAGGGCCTCCTCCCGGGCTTTGGACGCAGCCTCCTCGACCGTCAGAGCCCGCTCCCTCAGCAGCACGGCCTCTTCCACAGCCTTCTTCGAGGCCTCTCGAGCCTCGGCCAGGGCAGCCTCCCTCTCCTTCTTCTCCTCCTCAAGCGCCAAGAGATCTTTATAGGCTTTGAGGAGTTTCTCCTGCGACTCTAGGAGTTGGTCTTTGAGGAGGGGGAGCTGCTCCCAGCCGCCCCTAGTGGCATGAATGAAGCTTGACTTGATACGGGATGTCTCTTTCAGGTCCTGTGAATCGATGATCGAACAGTTAGAACCCAAAACCAACAAGTTCCCTAAAGAATGAAAGACTAGGAGACTTACAAAGTAAGCTGGCCCGAGCCCGTTGTTCACAACGTCCGACAGGAGCCTCACCACGTGCTTCATCCAGAGGCGGAACTCCTCGACGTGCTCCCACTTCTCAGCCTCCTTCCGATCGTCCAGGAAGATGTTGGGCTCAGACAGATCGGTGGAAGCCCGAATGCGGATCTGATCGGGACACCAGTTCTCCATCTCTTGGTCAGCTCGTGCCTTGACACCGCGAATGAGGTTCTCGACGGTCTCGAGGGACCCCCCGTGGCGCAGAAACAAGTCGATGAGTGAGGGGAACCGCCCGTCATCGTCTACTGTCTTCCAGCTGCCATCTTGACTACCCGATGTCCCAGCCTCATCCTCCTCGGCGGGAATGCGGTCCTCCCACGCCCGACGCTCCCGGAGGAACCCTGGGGCGATTCCGTCCATGCCGTAGATCGTCCCCCGAATCTCGGACTCGGGGTCGACGGGGGTGCGCATCATGCAGGCAAGCGCCACCACACCGTCCGCCCACCCCGACTCTGCCGGGATCGCGGCGGGTGCCCCTAGATGGAGCCATGCTGGGGTTGGAGGGCCGAAAACCGGCAAACCCTCTTCCTGGTCTCCGGGCTCTTGCGGCGCCGGTGGTACCGGTTGGGGCGGACTGTGAGGAGGGGGCTCGAGCGGTCCTTCTTCTTGGCCCCCTGCTGCTGCTGCTGTTGCTCCACGAGCTCCTGCGGCTCTTGTCGGCGGTCCTGCTCCTGCAGCTGCCGCCGCGTCTCCTGCTCGCGCTCCACCTCTTCTTTCTTCTTCTGCTCCTCGAGGGAGCGAAGCCCGGTAGGCCAGGGCGTCCGTCCCGCGACGAGAGAGGTCTGGGCCTCCTCGTCCATGGGATGGGCGTCCCTCGAGGTCCCGTCGCTGCTAGAACCATTGATGAGGACATGAGCACCATCAATACATCCACGCCTCAGATTCATATGCATGATAACTCAACTATCTAGAATAATGAGGAGGAACCGCAAGGAAGCATATTCGCGATGGGCTAAATTTGGACTGCAGAAGGGTCTCAACTTGTGGTGGCCACCAAGACTACATACGGTGACCGATTTTGATGTTCAAATACACGGTGGAAAGCTTATGAAGTCTATTTTGACATGGATCCAGTCCCATGTCCATATCTATAATGAGGCGGCCGCAATCGTCGAGTTACTCCAGAGACCTTTCTGTGGACAGCTTCATTCAATAAGAAACTCCATGCATGCATGATATGGATATTATTGTTTTCTTTTGTTTTTAGTGAGTCGAGGGATTAGCACCGCACACTCTGGTCGCTCTCTCTTGTACATAAAGGCTTCTACAGCCAGAGACACAAGGGGGTTTTGTTTTGTTGTAAGTTTAGCCATTGCTACTTTCTTGTAGACGCATGTGTCGACTAGACCATCCGTTCTACTTGATTCAAAACCCCATATTGTTATCGTGATTCATATCAGATCCTTCTTGTATTATTTGGCAATTGAGTGCTTGTTCTATCTGTTCTTGCATGTTCTTCGATTGCGTGCAGGAATTACCCTAGTGGTTTGGTTGGTCGTGATCAACAAGATCGTGATCAACCGCTGGAATTGGTGTATCGATCGCTAAGGCGCAGCGTCCTTGGACGGTTGTAGTCAGATCGTGAACGTCGCTCCAGAGAGATCGAAGTTATCCATCTCCACCGAAAAGATCGGGACACCCTCGTTCTTATTATGTGGTAATCAGAGCAAGGTTTGATTGGTGAGAGATTTTAGTTTGCAATTTTTTTTCCTATAGTCCGGAAAAGCCAAAAAAATTTTAGTTTCATTCCCAACATCCTATAACCCATTGAGCCTTTTACTAGTACTACTTAGTTCAGGCAAGTTGTGTTTGATTTACATCGGTCGAGTTGAATTGCTGGTCTTGGGTTTAGACTTTTAGAGTTTTGAGTTTTTGTCACGTTTTAGTCATTGCCCATCGTATAATCTCCGCTGCAATCACTCTTACCATATACATTTGGACTACACTATATATCTGAACTACCATCACCACCCTACTTGGGCACCGTGTAAACTCCATCCACCACTCTCTTTTCACTCATGCGCACCCTATATTTTTAGACCATTGCATGCACGTTTTCACTTCCACCCGTGAGCAACCTATTCTTACTCACTGCCACCTGCTTGTTCCTTTCTTCCATTCATACATCCTATTGTAAGCGCTCTTGCACATTCTATAATCAGCATCCTATTTTTAATCAGCATCCTATTGCAACCACTAGATTCATTCCACTCTTGGGCATCTAATTTTAGAACATTGCATCCTTGTCCACTTCATGCGCATCCTTTTGCCTCTCCTCCACTCTTCTTTCACATTCTATTTTTCTCATCCCCATTGCAATCAGTGTTACTGCAGCATCATATCACCATCATAATCTGCTAGTTGTATTTTTGTTACACTAAAGACATTGTGTGTTTTCTGAAATCTAATCCATCAAGATTCAGATTTATTTTAGTTGAGCAAAGTAGGAAAAAAAACAGAAAGAAACAAAAAAATATCAAAAAAAGAAAAGAAAAAGGAAAGAAAAGAAAAGAAAGGAAAGAAAAGAAAGGAAGAGGAAAAGAAGGGAAGTTATCTCTTGTTGTTCTTATTATTCTTGCGATATTGTGACTTCATCTGTGCCTAGGCTCGCGTCTCTAGCACGGTCAAGCCTAGGACCAGCACAGTGCCACCGTTGAATGATTTCTCAACATGCTTTTATGACTAATGTGGTGCTAGTACTTCCTTGTGTAATATATAGAGCCATCCTATAACTCCACATATCAGACTACAACTTGACAAGTGTTGTTGCTGCAGCGTTGATACACCATTTTCTAGGTTTTCTGACTTGTTGGTTCCTGCCACCTCCTGTTTCGCTTGGTGAGAACTTGTGAGAACTTGTTTGCATAGGGTGAGAGTGAAATAATTACAACAACCACATCCTTGTAGTTGATGGGAGCATAAAGATTATTGCGTATGTCTCTTGTTTTGTTCTAATCATGGCAGGAATCCACGTAGAAACAAGCGATAATCAGATTGCATGTTCACATCACTTTGCTAAAGGTGTGGCAAGTGATAAGTATGGCACTCATGAGGTATGTGATGTTTTGTTAGATGAAATAAAATCTGCATTACCTTATTTTGAAGGAAATTGTGATCCACATGCATATATTAAATGGGAGCTAAATGTAGACAATGAATTTAAAAAGCATAATCTATCTGAAAGCCAAAAGATTAGAGTTGCTTCCAGTGTTCTTACTGAGTATGCTTTAAGTTCATGGAAATACCTTTGTAGATTTCATAAAGCTCCTCAAACATGGAAATATGTGAAAAAGACATTTTAGAGATGTTTTTGTCCCTGAGTACTATTCTGAAATTTTGTTTGAAAAACTACAATCTATAAAGCAAGAAAACAAAACCGTAGCGGAATATTTGGATAAACTAAAATTCTGTGTGCTGCGATGTGGATTAGAAGAAACTGATGAACTTTTGGAACATAGATTTCTGCAAGGTCTTAATGTAGAAATTCAAAACATTCTTGTTGATAAGTATTATAACACCTTTGATGAATTGTTTGATCTTGCTTGTGACTTAGAAAGGGATCTCTCAAGATTAGCACTATCTCCAACCAGACCGAACCGAACTTTCACTTGATCCTCTTCACCTAGGAGTACCATCGGGAACTTCCACAACGATTTTTGAGCCTATGGTGCACTAGGCACAAACCATGCAAATATCTTGCACCGAAACTAATACTATCTCCAACTGGACCGAAGCGAGATTCCATATGATACACTTCCTCTAGTAGTTCCATTGGGTGCATCTACAGTCCATCGGGTTTGTCCCAATTGATTTCTGAGCATATGGTATGTTCCACGCAAACCGTACACCTATCTTGCATCAAGATTAGAACTATCTCCAAACAGACAGAACAAAGATTCCACTTGAGCCTCTTCACCAAGGAGTACCATCGTGTGCGTCCAAAATTGTTTCTTAGCCTATGGTGCATTAGGCACAAACCGTGTACCTATCTTGCACCGAAACTAACACTATCTCCAAAGAGACCGAAGTGAGATTCTATATGACACACGTCATCTAGGAGTTCTATTGCGTGCTTCCAAATGTATTTCGAAGCATATGGTACGTTCCATGCAATTCGTGCACCTATCTTGCATCAAGATTAGCACTATCTGCAAACAAAAGCAAACTGAGCTTCCACTTGAGCTCCTTTACCCAGGAGTATCATCGGGTGCATCCAAAATGGTTTCTTAGCCTATGATGCATTAGGCGCAAACTGTGTACCTATCTCGCACCAAAACTAACTCTGTCTCCAAACAGACCGAAGCGAGATTCCATATGACACATGTCATCTAGGAGTTCTATTGGGGTGCGTCCAAATGGATTTCTTAGCATATGAAATGTTCCATGCAAACCATGCACCTATCTTGCGTCAGGATTAGCACTATCTCCAACACAGATCAAATTGACCTTCCACTTGAGCCTCTTCACCTAGGAGTATTATCAGGTGCTTCCAATCTTGCACCTAAACTAACACTGTCTCGAAACAGATTGAAGCAAGATTCCATATGACACACATGATCCAGAGTTCTATCGAGTGCGTACAAATTGATTTCCGAGAATATGGTATGTTCCATGCAAACCGTACACCTATCTTGCATCAAGATTAGCACTATCTCCAAACAAATCGAACAAAGCTTTCAATTCAGCCTCTTCACCTAGTAGTACCATCGGGAACTTCCACAATGGTTTCTGAGCCTATGGTGCACTGGGCACAAACCATGCACTTATCTTGCACTGAAACTAATACTATCTCCAACTGGACTGAAGCGAGATTCCATATGATACACTTCATCTAGTAGTTCCATCAGGTGCATCTACAGTTCCATCGAGTGTGTCCAAATTGATTTCTGAGCATATGGTATGTTCCATGCAAACCGTGCACCTATCTTGCATCAAGATTAGAACTATCTCCAAACAGACAAAACCAAGATTCCACATGAGCCTCTTCAACAAGGAGTACCATCGCGTGCGTCCAAAATAGTTTCTTAGCCTATGGTGCATTAGGCACTAACCGTGCACCTATCTTGCACCAAAACTAACATTATCTCCAAAGAGACCGAAGTGAGATTCTATATGACACACGTCATCTAGGAGTTCTATTGGGTGCATCCAAATATATTTCTAAGCATATGGTACGTTCGATGCAATTTGTGCACCTATCTTGCATCAAGCACTATCTCCAAACAAAGCAAACTGAGCTTCCACTTGAGCCCCTTTACCCAGGAGTATCATCGGGTCCATCCAAAATGGTTTCTTAGCCTATGATGTATTAGGCGCAAACTGTGCACCTATCTTGCACCAAAACTAACTCTGTCTCCAAACAGACCAAAGCGAGATTCTATATGACACATGTCATCTAGGAGTTCTATTGGGGAGTGTCCAAATGGATTTCTTAGCATATGGTATGTTCCATGCAAACCGTGCACCTATCTTGCATCAAGATTAGCACTATCTCCAAACATATCAAGCCGACCTTCCACTTGAGCCACTTCACATAGGATTATCATCGGGTGCTTCCATAATGGTTTCTGAGCCAATGGTGCATTATGCGTAAACCATGCACCAATCTTGCACCTAAACTAACATTGTCTCCAAACAGATTGAAGCGAGATTCCATATGACACACATGATCTAGGAGTTCTATCGCGTGCGTCCAAATTGATTTCTGAGAATATGGTACGTTCCATGCAAACCATACACCTATCTTTCATCAAGATTAGCACTATCTCCAAATAGACCGAACCGAACTTTCACTTGATCCTCTTCACCTAGGAGTACCATCGGGAACTTCCACAACGATTTTTGAGCCTATGGTGCACTAGGCACAAACCATGCAACTATCTTGCACCGAAACTAATACTATCTCCAACTGGACCGAAGCGAGATTCCATATGATACACTTCCTCTAGTAGTTCCATTGGGTGCATCTACAGTCCATCGGGTTTGTCCCAATTGATTTCTGAGCATATGGTATGTTCCACGCAAACCGTGCACCTATCTTGCATCAAGATTAGAACTATCTCCAAACACACAGAACCAAGATTCCACTTGAGCCTCTTCACCAAGGAGTATCATCGTGTGCGTCCAAAATTGTTTCTTAGCCTATGGTGCATTAGGCACAAAACGTGTACCTATCTTGCACCGAAACTAACACTATCTCCAAAGAGACCGAAGTGAGATTCTATATGAGACACGTCATCTAGGAGTTCTATTGCGTGCTTCCAAATGTATTTCGAAGCATATGGTACGTTCCATGCAATTTGTGCACCTAACTTGCATCAAGATTAGCACTATCTCCAAACAAAAGCAAACTGAGCTTCCACTTGAGCCCCTTTACCCAGGAGTATCATCGGGTGCATCCAAAATGGTTTCTTAGCCTGTGATGCAATAGGCGCAAACTGTGTACCTATCTTGCACCAAAACTAACTCTGTCTCCAAACAGACCGAAGCGAGATTCCATATGACACATGTCATCTAGGAGTTCTATTGGGGTGCATCGAAATGGATTTCTTAGCATATGGTATGTTCCATGCAAACCATGCACCTATCTTGCATCAAGATTAGCACTATCTCCAACACAGATCGAATTGACCTTCCACTTGAGCCTCTTCACCTAGGAGTATTATCGGGTGCTTCCATAATGGTTTCTGAGCCTATGGTGCATTATGCGCAAACCATGCACCAATCTTGCACCTAAACTAACACTGTCTCCAAACAGATTGAAGCGAGATTCCATTTGACACACATGATCTAGGAGTTCTATCGGGTGCGTCCAAATTGATTTCTGAGAATATGGTATGTTCCATGCAAACCATACACCTATCTTTCATCAAGATTAGCACTATCTCCAAATAGACCGAACCGAACTTAAACTTGATCCTCTTCACCTAGGAGTACCATCGGGAACTTCCACAACGATTTTTGAGCCTATGGTGCACTAGGCACAAACCATGCAACTATCTTGCACCGAAACTAATACTATCTCCAACTGGACCGAAGCAAGATTCCATATGATACACTTCCTCTAGTAGTTCCATTGGGTGCATCTACAGTTCCATCGGGTTTGTCCCAATTGATTTATGAGCATATGGTATGTTCCACGCAAACCGTACACCTATCCTGCATCAAGATTAGAACTATCTCCAAACAGACAGAACAAAGATTCCACTTGAGCCTCTTCACCAAGGAGTATCATCGTGTGCGTCCAAAATTGTTTCTTAGCCTATGGTGCATTAGGCACAAACCGTGTACCTATCTTGCACCGAAACTAACACTATCTCCAAAGAGACCGAAGTGAGATTCTATATGACACACGTCATCTAGGAGTTCTATTGCGTGCTTCCAAATGTATTTCGAAGCATATGGTACGTTCCATGCAATTCGTGCACCTATCTTGCATCAAGATTAGCACTATCTCCAAACAAAAGCAAACTGAGCTTCCACTTGAGCCCCTTTACCCAGGAGTATCATCGGGTGCATCCAAAATGGTTTCTTAGCCTATGATGCAATAGGCACAAACTGTGTACCTATCTTGCACCAAAACTAACTCTGTCTCCAAACAGACCGAAGCGAGATTCCATATGACACATGTCATCTAGGAGTTCTATTGGGGTGCATCCAAATGGATTTCTTAGCATATGGTATGTTCCATGCAAACCATGCACCTATCTTGCGTCAGGATTAGCACTATCTCCAACACAGATCGAATTGACCATCCACTTGAGCCTCTTCACCTAGGAGTATTATCAGGTGCTTCCAATCTTGCACCTAAACTAACACTGTCTCGAAACAGATTGAAGCAAGATTCCATATGACACACATGATCCAGAGTTCTATCGAGTGCGTACAAATTGATTTCCGAGAATATGGTATGTTCCATGCAAACCATACACCTATCTTGCATCAAGATTAGCACTATCTCCAAACAAATCGAACAAAGCTTTCAATTCAGCCTCTTCACCTAGTAGTACCATCGGGAACTTCCACAACGGTTTCTGAGCCTATGGTGCACTGGGCACAAACCATGCACTTATCTTGCACTGAAACTAATACTATCTCCAACTGGACTGAAGCGAGATTCCATATGATACACTTCATCTAGTAGTTCCATCAGGTGCATCTACAGTTCCATCGAGTGTGTCCAAATTGATTTCTGAGCATATGGTATGTTCCATGCAAACCGTGCACCTATCTTGCATCAAGATTAGAACTATCTCCAAACAGACAAAACCAAGATTCCACATGAGCCTCTTCAACAAGGAGTACCATCGCGTGCGTCCAAAATAGTTTCTTAGCCTATGGTGCATTAGGCACTAACCGTGCACCTATCTTGCACCAAAACTAACATTATCTCCAAAGAGACCGTAGTGAGATTCTATATGACACACGTCATCTAGGAGTTCTATTGGGTGCTTCCAAATATATTTCTAAGCATATGGTACGTTCGATGCAATTTGTGCACCTATCTTGCATCAAGCACTATCTCCAAACAAAGCAAACTGAGCTTCCACTTGAGCCCCTTTACCCAGGAGTATCATCGGGTCCATCCAAAATGGTTTCTTAGCCTATGATGTATTAGGCGCAAACTATGCACCTATCTTGCAGCAAAACTAACTCTGTCGCCAAACAGACCAAAGCGAGATTCTATATGACACATGTCATCTAGGAGTTCTATTGGGGAGTGTCCAAATGGATTTCTTAGCATATGGTATGTTCCATGCAAACCGTGCACCTATCTTGCATCAAGATTAGCACTATCTCCAAACATATCAAGCCGACCTTCCACTTGAGCCACTTCACATAGGATTATCATCGGGTGCTTCCATAATGGTTTCTGAGCCAATGGTGCATTATGCGCAAACCATGCACCAATCTTGCACCTAAATTAACACTGTCTCCAAACAGATTGAAGCGAGATTCCATATGACACACATGATCTAGGAGTTCTATCGGGTGCGTCCAAATTGATTTCTGAGAATATGGTACGTTCCATGCAAACCATACACCTATCTTTCATCAAGATTAGCACTATCTCCAAATAGACCAAGCTTTCACTTGAGCCTCTGCACCTAGGAGTACCATTGGGAACTTCCACAACGATTTCTGAGCCTATGGTGCACTGGGCACAAACCATGCAACTATCTTGCACCGAAACTAATACTATCTCCAACTGGACCGAAGCGAGATTCCATATGATACACTTCCTCTAGTAGTTCCATTGGGTGCATCTACAGTTCAATCGGGTTTGTCCCAATTGATTTCTGAGCATATGGTACGTTCCATGCAAACCGTACACCTATCTTGCATCAAGATTAGAACTATATCCAAACAGATAGAACAAAGATTCCACTTGAGCCTCTTCACCAAGGAGTACCATCGTGTGCGTCCAAAATTGTTTCTTAGCCTATGGTGCATTAGGCACAAACCGTGTACCTATCTTGCACCGAAACTAACACTATCTCCAAAGAGACCGAAGTGAGATTCTTTATGACACACTTCATCTAGGAGTTCTATTGCGTGATTCCAAATCTATTTCGAAGCATATGGTACATTCCTTGCAATTCGTGCACCTATCTTGCATCAAGATTAGCACTATCTCCAAACAAAAGCAAACTGAGCTTCCACTTGAGCCCCTTTACCCAGGAGTATCATCGGGTGCATCCAAAATGGTTTCTTTGCCTATGATGCATTAGGCGCAAACTGTGTACCTATCTTGCACCAAAACTAACTCTATCTCCAAACAGACCGAAGCGAGATTCCATATGACACATGTCATCTAGGAGTTCTATGGGGTGCGTCCAAATGGATTTCTTAGCATATGGTATGTTCCATGCAAACCGTGCACCTATCTTGCATCAAGATTAGCACTATCTCCAAACAGATCGAACCGACCATCCACTTGAGCCTCTTCACCTAGGATTATCATCGGGTGCTTCCATAATGGTTTCTGAGCCAATGGTGCATTATGCGCAAACCATGCACCAATCTTGCACCTAAATTAACACTGTCTCCAAACAGATTGAAGCGAGATTCCATATGACACACATGATCTAGGAGTTCTATCGGGTGCGTCCAAATTGATTTCTGAGAATATGGTACGTTCCATGCAAACCATACACCTATCTTTCATCAAGATTAGCACTATCTCCAAATAGACCGAGCTTTCACTTGAGCCTCTGCACCTAGGAGTACCATTGGGAACTTCCACAACGATTTCTGAGCCTATGGTGCACTGGGCACAAACCATGCAACTATCTTGCACCGAAACTAATACTATCTCCAACTGGACCGAAGCGAGATTCCATATGATACACTTCCTCTAGTAGTTCCATTGGGTGCATCTACAGTTCAATCGGGTTTGTCCCAATTGATTTCTGAGCATATGGTACGTTCCATGCAAACCGTACACCTATCTTGCATCAAGATTAGAACTATCTCCAAACAGATAGAACAAAGATTCCACTTGAGCCTCTTCACCAAGGAGTACCATCGTGTGCGTCCAAAATTGTTTCTTAGCCTATGGTGCATTAGGCACAAACCGTGTACCTATCTTGCACCGAAACTAACACTATCTCCAAAGAGACCGAAGTGAGATTCTTTATGACACACTTCATCTAGGAGTTCTATTGCGTGATTCCCAAATCTATTTCGAAGCATATGGAACGTTCCATGCAATTTCGGCACCTATCTTGCATCAAG
>NW_018396410.1:134801-164738 GCF_000003195.3 Sorghum bicolor
TTTCGCATTGACACGCATCGCGATGAGCGTCAAGATTAGCACTATCTCCAAATAGACCGAACCGAACTCCACTTGATCCTCTTCACCCGTAGGAGTACCATCGGGAACTTCCACAACGATTTTTGAGCCTATGGTGCACTAGGCACAAACCATGCAACTATCTTGCACCGAAACTAATACTATCTCCAACTGGACCGAAGCGAGATTCCATATGATACACTTCCTCTAGTAGTTCCATTGGGTGCATCTACAGTTCAATCGGGTTTGTCCCAATTGATTTCTGAGCATATGGTACGTTCCATGCAAACCGTACACCTATCTTGCATCAAGATTAGAACTATCTCCAAACAGATAGAACAAAGATTCCACTTGAGCCTCTTCACCAAGGAGTACCATCGTGTGCGTCCAAAATTGTTTCTTAGCCTATGGTGCATTAGGCACAAACCGTGTACCTATCTTGCACCGAAACTAACACTATCTCCAAAGAGACCGAAGTGAGATTCTTTATGACACACTTCATCTAGGAGTTCTATTGCGTGATTCCAAATCTATTTCGAAGCATATGGTACATTCCTTGCAATTCGTGCACCTATCTTGCATCAAGATTAGCACTATCTCCAAACAAAAGCAAACTGAGCTTCCACTTGAGCCCCTTTACCCAGGAGTATCATCGGGTGCATCCAAAATGGTTTCTTTGCCTATGATACATTAGGCGCAAACTGTGTACCTATCTTGCACCAAAACTAACTCTATCTCCAAACAGACCGAAGCGAGATTCCATATGACACATGTCATCTAGGAGTTCTATTGGGGTGCGTCCAAATGGATTTCTTAGCATATGGTATGTTCCATGCAAACCGTGCACCTATCTTGCATCAAGATTAGCACTATCTCCAAACAGATCGAACCGACCATCCACTTGAGCCTCTTCACCTAGGATTATCATCGCGTGCTTCCATAATGGTTTCTGAGCCTATGGTGCATTATGCGCAAACCATGGACCAATCTTGCACCTAAACTAACATTGTCTCCAAACAGATTGAAGCGAGATTCCATATGACACACATGATCTAGGAGTTCTATCGGGTGCGTCCAAATTGATTTCTGAGAATATGGTACGTTCCATGCAAACCATACACCTATCTTTCATCAAGATTAGCACTATCTCCAAATAGACCGAACCGAACTTTCACTTGATCCTCTTCACCTAGGAGTACCATCGGGAACTTCCACAACGATTTTTGAGCCTATGGTGCACTAGGCACAAACCATGCAACTATCTTGCACCGAAACTAATACTATCTCCAACTGGACCGAAGCGAGATTCCATATGATACACTTCCTCTAGTAGTTCCATTGGGTGCATCTACAGTCCATCGGGTTTGTCCCAATTGATTTCTGAGCATATGGTATGTTCCACGCAAACCGTACACCTATCTTGCATCAAGATTAGAACTATCTCCAAACAGACAGAACAAAGATTCCACTTGAGCCTCTTCACCAAGGAGTACCATCATGTGCGTCCAAAATTGTTTCTTAGCCTATGGTGCATTAGGCACAAACCGTGTACCTATCTTGCACCGAAACTAACACTATCTCCAAAGAGACCGAAGTGAGATTCTATATGACACACGTCATCTAGGAGTTCTATTGCGTGCTTCCAAATGTATTTCGAAGCATATGGTACGTTCCATGCAATTCGTGCACCTATCTTGCATCAAGATTAGCACTATCTCCAAACAAAAGCAAACTGAGCTTCCACTTGAGCCCCTTTACCCAGGAGTATCATCGGGTGCATCCAAAATGGTTTCTTAGCCTATGATGCAATAGGCGCAAACTGTGTACCTATCTTGCACCAAAACTAACTCTGTCTCCAAACAGACCGAAGCGAGATTCCATATGACACATGTCATCTAGGAGTTCTATTGGGGTGCATCCAAATGGATTTCTTAGCATATGGTATGTTCCATGCAAACCATGCACCTATCTTGCATCAAGATTAGCACTATCTCCAACACAGATCGAATTGACCTTCCACTTGAGTCTCTTCACCTAGGAGTATTATCGGGTGCTTCCATAATGGTTTCTGAGCCTATGGTGCATTATGCGCAAACCATGCACCAATCTTGCACCTAAACTAACACTGTCTCCAAACAGATTGAAGCGAGATTCCATTTGACACACATGATCTAGGAGTTCTATCGGGTGCGTCCAAATTGATTTATGAGAATATGGTACGTTCCATGCAAACCATACACCTATCTTTCATCAAGATTAGCACTATCTCCAAATAGACCGAACCAAACTTTCACTTGATCCTCTTCACCTAGGAGTACCATCGGGAACTTCCACAACGATTTTTGAGCCTATGGTGCACTAGGCACAAACCATGCAACTATCTTGCACCGAAACTAATACTATCTCCAACTGGACCGAAGCGAGATTCCATATGATACACTTCCTCTAGTAGTTCCATTGGGTGCATCTACAGTTCCATCGGGTTTGTCCAAATTGATTTCTGAGCATATGGTATGTTCCATGCAAACCGTGCACCTATCCTGCATCAAGATTAGAACTATCTCCAAACAGACAGAACAAAGATTCCACTTGAGCCTCTTCACCAAGGAGTATCATTGTGTGCGTCGAAAATTGTTTCTTAGCCTATGGTGCATTAGGCACAAACCGTGTACCTATCTTGCACCGAAACTAACACTATCTCCAAAGAGACCGAAGTGAGATTCTATATGACACACGTCATCTAGGAGTTCTATTGCGTGCTTCCAAATGTATTTCGAAGCATATGGTACGTTTCATGCAATTCGTGCACCTATCTTGCATCAAGCACTATCTCCAAACAAAGCAAACTGAGCTTCCACTTGAGCCCCTTTACCCAGGAGTATCATCGGGTCCATCCAAAATGGTTTCTTAGCCTGTGATGTATTAGGCGCAAACTGTGCACCTATGTTGCACCAAAACTAACTCTGTCTCCAAACAGACCAAAGCGAGATTCTATATGACACATGTCATCTAGGAGTTCTATTGGGGAGTGTCCAAATGGATTTCTTAGCATATGGTATGTTCCATGCAAACCGTGCACCTATCTTGCATCAAGATTAGAACTATCTCCAAACAGATCGAACCGACCTTCCACTTGAGCCTTTTCACCTAGGATTATCATCTGGTGCTTCCATAATGGTTTCTGAGCCTATGGTGCATTATGCGCAAACCATGCACCAATCTTGCACCTAAACTAACATTGTCTCCAAACAGATTGAAGCGAGATTCCATATGACACACATGATCTAGGACTTCTATCGGGTGCGTCCAAATTGATTTCTAAGAATATGGTACGTTCCATGCAAACCGTACACCTATCTTTCATCAAGATTAGCACTATCTCCAAACAGACCGAACCGAGCTTGCACTAGGCACAAACCATGCAACTATCTTACACCGAAACTAATACTATCTCCAACTGGACCGAAGCGAGATTCCATATGATACACTTCCTCTAGTAGTTCCATTGGGTGCATCTACAGTTCCATCGGGTTTGTCCAAATTGATTTCTGAGCATATGGTATGTTCCATGCAAACCGTGCACCTATCTTGCATCAAGATTGGAACTATCTCCAAACAGAGAGAACAAAGATTCCACTTGAGCCTCTTCACCAAGGAGTACCATCATGTGCGTCCAAAATTGTTTCTTAGCCTATGGTGCATTAGGCACAAACCGTGTACCTACCTTGCACTGAAACTAAAACTATATCCAAAGAGACCGAAGCGAGATTCTATATGACACACGTCATCTAGGAGTTTTATTGGGTGCTTCCAAATATATTTCGAAGCATATGGTACGTTCCATGGAATTCGTGCACCTATCTTGCATCAAGATTAGCACTATCTCGAAACAAAAGCAAACTGAGCTTCCACTTGAGCCCCTTTACCCAGGAGTATTATCGGGTGCATCCAAAATGGTTTCTTAGCCTATGATGCATTAGGCGCAAACTGTGTACCTATCTTGCACCAAAACTAACTCTGTCTCCAAACAGACCGAAGTGATATTCTACATGACACATGTCATCTAGGAGTTCTATTGGGGAGTGTCCAAATGGATTTCTTAGCATATGGTATGTTCCATGCAAACCATGCACCTATCTTGCATCAAGATTAGCACTATCTCCAAACATATCAAACCGACCTTCCACTTGAGCCACTTCACATAGGAATATCATCGGGTGCTTTCATAATGGTTTCTGAGCCAATGGTGCATTATGCGCAAACCATGCACCAATCTTGCACCTAAATTAACACTGTCTCCAAATAGATTGAACCGAGATTCCATATGACACAAATGATCTAGGAGTTTTATCGGGTGCGTCCAAATTGATTTCTTAGAATATGGTACGTTCCATGCAAACCGTACACCTATCTTTCATCAAGATTAGCACTATCTCCAAATAGACCGAGCTTTCACTTGAGCCTCTTCACCTACGAGTACCATCGGGAACTTCCACAATGATTTCTGAGCCTATTGTGCACTGGGCACAAACCATGCAACTATCTTGCACCGAAACTAATACTATCTCCAACTAGACTGAAGCGAGATTCCATATGATACACTTCATCTAGTAGTTCTATCGGGTGCATCTACAGTTCCATCGAGTTTGTCCAAATTGATTTCTGAGCATATGGTATGTTCCATGCAAACCGTGCACCTATCTTGCATCAAGATAAGAACTATCTCCAAAAAGACAGAACAAAGATTCCACTTGAGCCTCTTCACCAAGGAGTACCATCGTGTGCGTCCAAAATAGTTTCTTAGCCTATGGTGCATTAGGCACAAACCGTATACCTATCATGCACCGAATCTAACACTATCTCCAAAGAGACCGAAGTGAGATTCTATATGACACACGTCATCTAGGAGTTCTATTGGGTGCTTCCAATTATATTTCGAAGCATATGGTACGTTCCATGCAATTCGTGCGCTTATCTTGCATCAAGATTAGCACTATCTCCAAACAAAAGCACACTGAGCTTCCACTTGAGCCCCTTTACCCAGGAGTATCTTCAGGTGCATCCAAAATTGTTTCTTAGCCTATGATGCATTAGGCGCAAACTGTGTACCTATCTTGCACCAAAACTAACACTGTCTCCAAACAGATTGAAGCAAGATTCCATATGACACACATGATCTAGGAGTTCTATTGGGGTGCGTCCAAATGGATTTCTTAGCATATGGTATGTTCCATGCAAACCGTGCACCTATCTTGCATGAAGATTAGCACTATCTCCAAACAGATCGAACCCACCTTCCACTTGAGCCTCTTCACCTAGGATTATCATCGGATGTTTCCATAATGGTTTCTGAGCCTATGGTGCATTATGCGCAAACCATGCACCAATCTTTCATCAAGATTAGCACTATCTCCAAATAGACCGAACCAAACTTTCACTTGATCCTCTTCACCTAGGAGTACCATCGGGAACTTCCACAACGATTTTTGAGCCTATGGTGCACTAGGCACAAACCATGCAACTATCTTGCACCGAAACTAATACTATCTCCAACTGGACCGAAGCGAGATTCCATATGATACACTTCCTCTAGTAGTTCGATTGGGTGCATCTACAGTTCCATCGGGTTTGTCCAAATTGATTTCTGAGCATATGGTATGTTCCATGCAAACCGTGCACCTATCTTGCATCAAGATTAGAACTATCTCCAAACAGACAGAACAAAGATTCCACTTGAGCCTCTTCACCAAGGAGTACCATCGTGTGCGTCGAAAATTGTTTCTTAGCCTATGGTGCATTAGGCACAAACCGTGTACCTATCTTGCACCGAAACTAACACTATCTCCAAAGAGACCGAAGTGAGATTCTATATGACACACGTCATCTAGGAGTTCTAATGCGTGCTTCCAAATGTATTTTGAAGCATATGGTACGTTCCATGCAATTCGTGCACCTATCTTGCATCAAGATTAGCACTATCTCCAAACAAAAGCAAACTGAGCTTCCACTTGAGCCCCTTTACCCAGGAGTATCATCGGGTGCATCCAAAATGGTTTCTTAGCCTATGATGCAATAGGCGCAAACTGTGTACCTATCTTGCACCAAAACTAACTCTGTCTCCAAACAGACCGAAGCGAGATTCCATATGACACATGTCATCTAGGAGTTCTATTGGGGTGCATCCAAATGGATTCTTAGCATATGGTATGTTCCATGCAAACCAGGCACCTATCTTGCATCAAGATTAGCACTATCTCCAACACAGATCGAATTGACCTTCCACTTGAGTCTCTTCACCTAGGAGTATTATCGGGTGCTTCCATAATGGTTTCTGAGCCTATGGTGCATTATGCGCAAACCATGCACCAATATTGCACCTAAACTAACACTGTCTCCAAACAAATTGAAGTGAGATTCCATATGACACACATGATCTAGGAGTTCTATCGGGTGCGTCCAAATTGATTTCTGAGAATATGGTACGTTCCATGCAAACCATACACCTATCTTTCATCAAGATTAGCACTATCTCCAAATAGACCGAACCAAACTTTCACTTGATCCTCTTCACATAGGAGTACCATCGGGAACTTCCACAACGATTTTTGAGCCTATGGTGCACTAGGCACAAACCATGCAACTATCTTGCACCGAAACTAATACTATCTCCAACTGGACCGAAGCGAGATTCCATATGATACACTTCCTCTAGTAGTTCCATTGGATGCATCTACAGTTCCATCGGGTTTGTCCAAATTGATTTCTGAGCATATGGTATGTTCCATGCAAACCGTGCACCTATCTTGCATCAAGATTAGAACTATCTCCAAACAGACAGAACAAAGATTCCACTTGAGCCTCTTCACCAAGGAGTATCATTGTGTGTGTCGAAAATTGTTTCTTAGCCTATGGTGCATTAGGCACAAACCGTGTACCTATCTTGCACCGAAACTAACACTATCTCCAAAGAGACCGAAGTGAGATTCTATATGACACACGTCATCTAGGAGTTCTATTGCGTGCTTCCAAATGTATTTCGAAGCATATGGTACGTTCCATGCAATTCGTGCACCTATCTTGCATCAAGCACTATCTCCAAACAAATCAAACTGAGCTTCCACTTGAGCCCCTTTACCCAGCAGTATCATCGGGTCCATCCAAAATGGTTTCTTGGCCTATGATGTATTAGGCGCAAACTGTGCACCTATCTTGCACCAAAACTAGCTCTGTCTCCAAACAGACCAAAGCGAGATTCTATATGACACATGTCATCTAGGAGTTCTATTGGGGAGTGTCCAAATGGATTTCTTAGATATATGGTATGTTCCATGCAAACCGTGCACCTATCTTGCATCAAGATTAGAACTATCTCCAAACAGATCGAACCGACCTTCCACTTGAGCCTTTTCACCTAGGATTATCATCTGGTGCTTCCATAATGGTTTCTGAGCCTATGGTGCATTATGCGCAAACCATGCACCAATCTTGCACCTAAACTAACATTGTCTCCAAACAGATTGAAGCGAGATTCCATATGACACACATGATCTAGGACTTCTATCGGGTGCGTCCAAATTGATTTCTAAGAATATGGTACGTTCCATGCAAACCGTACACCTATCTTTCATCAAGATTAGCACTATCTCCAAACAGACCGAACTGAGCTTGCACTAGGCAAAAACCATGCAACTATCTTACACCGAAACTACTACTATCTCCAACTGGACCGAAGCGAGATTCCATATGATACACTTCCTCTTGTAGTTCCATTGGGTGCATCTACAGTTCCATCGGGTTTGTCCAAATTGATTTCTGAGCATATGGTATGTTCCATGCAAACCGTGCACCTATCTTGCATCAAGATTGGAACTATCTCCAAACAGAGAGAACAAAGATTCCACTTGAGCCTGTTCACCAAGGAGTACCATCATGTGCGTCCAAAATTGTTTCTTAGCCTATGGTGCATTAGGCACAAACCGTGTACCTACCTTGCACTGAAACTAAAACTATATCCAAAGAGACCGAAGCGAGATTCTATATGACACACGTCATCTAGGGGTTTTACTGGGTGCTTCCAAATATATTTCGAAGCATATGGTACGTTCCATGGAATTCGTGCACCTATCTTGCATCAAGATTAGCACTATCTCGAAACAAAAGCAAACTGAGCTTCCACTTGAGCCCCTTTACCCAGGAGTATCATCGGGTGCATCCAAAATGGTTTCTTAGCCTATGATGCATTAGGCGCAAACTGTGTACCTATCTTGCACCAAAACTAACTCTGTCTCCAAACAGACCGAAGTGATATTCTACATGACACATGTCATCTAGGAGTTCTATTGGGGAGTGTCCAAATGGATTTCTTAGCATATGGTATGTTCCATGCAAACCATGCACCTATCTTGCATCAAGATTAGCACTATCTCCAAACATATCAAACCGACCTTCCACTTGAGCCACTTCACATAGGATTATCATCGGGTGCTTTCATAATGGTTTCTGAGCCAATGGTGCATTATGCGCAAACCATGCACCAATCTTGCACCTAAATTAACAGTGTCTCCAAATAGATTGAACCGAGATTCCATATGACACAAATGATCTAGGAGTTTTATCGGGTGCGTCCAAATTGATTTCTGAGAATATGGTACGTTCCATGCAAACCGTACACCTATCTTTCATCAAGATTAGCACTATCTCCAAATAGACCGAGCTTTCACTTGAGCCTCTTTACCTACGAGTACCATCGGGAACTTCCACAATGATTTCTGAGCCTATTGTGCACTGGGCACAAACCATGCAACTATCTTGCACCGAAACTAATACTATCTCCAACTGGACTGAAGCGAGATTCCATATGATACACTTCATCTAGTAGTTCTATCGGGTGCATCTACAGTTCCATCGAGTTTGTCCAAATTGATTTCTGAGCATATGGTATGTTCCATGCAAACCGTGCACCTATCTTGCATCAAGATAAGAACTATCTCCAAAAAGACAGAACAAAGATTCCACTTGAGCCTCTTCACCAAGGAGTACCATCGTGTGCGTCCAAAATAGTTTCTTAGCCTATGGTGCATTAGGCACAAACCGTATACCTATCATGCACCGAAACTAACACTATCTCCAAAGAGACCGAAGTGAGATTCTATATGACACACGTCATCTAGGAGTTCTATTGGGTGCTTCCAATTATATTTCGAAGCATATGGTACGTTCCATGCAATTCGTGCGCTTATCTTGCATCAAGATTAGCACTATCTCCAAACAAAAGCAAACTGAGCTTCCACTTGAGCCCCTTTACCTAGGAGTATCATCGGGTGCATCCAAAATGGTTTCTTAGCCTATGATGCTTTAGGCGCAAACTGTGTACCTATCTTGCACCAAAACTAACTCTGTCTCCATATAGACCGAAGCGAGATTCCATATGACACATGTCATCTAGGAGTTCTATTGGGGTGCGTCCAAATGGATTTCTTAGCATATGGTATGTTCCATGCAAACCGTGCACCTATCTTGCATCAAGATTAGCACTATCTCCAAACAGATCGAACCGACATTCCACTTGAGCCTCTTCACCTACGATTATCATCGGGTGCTTCCATAATAGTTTCTGAGCCTATGGTGCATTATGCGCAAATCATGCACCAATCTTGCACCTAAACTAACCCTGTCTCCAAACAGATTGAAGTGAGACTCCATATGACACACATGATCTAGGAGTTCAATCGAGTGCGTCCAAATTAATTTTTGAGAATATGGTACGCTCCATGCGTACACCTATCTTCAATCAAGATTAGCACTATCTCCAAACAGACCGAACCGAGCTTTCACTTGATCCTCTTCACATAGGAGTACCATCAAGAACTTCCACAACGATTTTTAATCCTATGGTGCACTAGGCACAAACCATGCAACTATCTTGCACCGAAACTAATACTATCTCCAACTGGACCGAAGCGAGATTCCATATGATACACTTCCTCTAGTAGTTCCATTGGGTGCATCTACAGTTCAATCGGGTTTGTCCCAATTGATTTCTGAGCATATGGTACGTTCCATGCAAACCGTACACCTATCTTGCATCAAATTAGAACTATCTCCAAACAGATAGAACAAAGATGTCACTTGAGCCTCTTCACCAAGGAGTACCATCGTGTGCGTCCAAAATTGTTTCTTAGCCTATGGTGCATTAGGCACAAACCGTGTACCTATCTTGGACCGACACTAATACTATCTCCAAAGAGACCGAAGTGAGATTCTATATGACACACATCATCTAGGAGTTCTATTGGGTGCTTCCAAATATATTTCGAAGCATATGGTACGTTCCATGCAATTCGTGCACCTCTCTTACATCAAGATTAGCACTATCTCCAAACAAAACCAAACTAAGCTTCCACTTGAGCCCCTTTACCTAGGAGTATCATCGGGTGCATCCAAAATGGTTTCTTAGCCTATGTTGCATTAGGCACAAACTGTGTACCTATCTTTCACCAAAACTAACTCTGTCTCCAAACAGACCGAAGCGAGATTCCATATGACATATGTCATCTAGGAGTTCTATTGGGGTGCGTCCAAATGGATTTCTTAGCACATGGTATGTTCCATGCAAACCATGCACCTATCTTGCATCAAGATTAGCACTATCTCCAACACAGATCAAATTGACCTTCCACTTGAGCCTCTTCACCTAGGAGTATTATCGGGTGCTTCCATAATGGTTTCTGAGCCTATGGTGCATTATGCGCAAACCATGCACCAATCTTGCACCTAAACTAACACTGTCTCGAAACAGATTGAAGCAAGATTCCATATGACACACATGATCTAGGAGTTCTATCGGGTGCGTCCAAATTGATTTTCGAGAATATGGTATGTTCCATGCAAACCGTACACCTATCTTGCATCAAGATTAGCACTATCTCCAAACAAACCGAACCGAGCTTTCAATTCAGCCTCTTCACCTAGGAGTACCATCGGGAACTTCCACAACGGTTTCTGAGCCTATGGTGCACTGGGCACAAACCATGCACTTATCTTGCACTGAAACTAATACTATCTCCAACTGGATTGAAGCGAGATTCCATATGATACACTTCATCTAGTAGTTCCATCGGGTGCATCTACAGTTCCATCGAGTGTGTCCAAATTGATTTCTGAGCATATGGTATGCTCCATGCAAACCGTGCACCTATCTTGCATCAAGATTAGAACTATCTCCAAACAGACAAAACCAAGATTCCACATGAGCCTCTTCAACAAGGAGTACCATCGCGTGCGTCCAAAATAGTTTCTTAGCCTATGGTGCATTAGGCACAAACCGTATACCTATCATGCACCGAATCTAACACTATCTCCAAAGAGACCGAAGTGAGATTCTATATGACACACGTCATCTATGAGTTCTATTGGGTGCTTTCAAATATATTTCTATGCATATGGTACGTTCGATGCAATTCGTGCACCTATCTTGCATCAATAGCACTATCTCCAAACAAAGCAAACTGAGCTTCCACTTGAGCCCCTTTACCCAGGAGTATCATCGGGTGCATCCAAAATGGTTTCTTAGCCTATGATGCATTAGGCGCAAATTGTGTACCTATCTTGCACCAAAACTAACTCTGTCTCCAAACAGACCAAAGCGAGATTCTATATGACACATGTCATCTAGGAGTTCTATTGGGGAGTGTCCAAATGGATTTCTTAGCATATGGTATGTTCCATGCAAACCGTGCACCTATCTTGCATCAAGATTAGAACTATCTCCAAACAGACAGAACCAAGATTCCACATGAGCCTCTTCAACAAGGAGTACCATCGCGTGTGTCCAAAATAGTTTCTTAGCCTATGGTGCATTAGGCACAAACCGTGCACCTATCTTGCACCAAAACTAACATTATCTCCAAAGAGACCGAAGTGAGATTCTATATGACACACGTCATCTAGG
Organism: Sorghum bicolor; assembly: GCF_000003195.3. Taxonomy (NCBI): domain Eukaryota; kingdom Viridiplantae; phylum Streptophyta; class Magnoliopsida; order Poales; family Poaceae; genus Sorghum; species Sorghum bicolor. Next base: position 146,770 of record NW_018396410.1, read on the forward strand.
ACTTCTATCGGGTGCTTCCTAATATAATTCTAAGCATATGGTACATTCGATACAATTTGTGCACCTATCTTGCATCAATAGCACTATCTCCAAACAAAGCAAATTGAGCTTCCACTTGAGCCCCTTTACCCACGAGTATCGTCGAGTGCATCCAAAATGGTTTCTTGGCCTATGATGCATTAGGCGCAAACTGTGTACCTATCTTGCACCAAAACTAACTCTGTCTCCAAACAGACCAAAGCGAGATTCTATATGACACATGTCATCTAAGAGTTCTATTGGGGAGTGTCCAAATGGATTTCTTAGCATATGGTATGTTCCATGCAAACCGTGCACCTATCTTGCATCAAGATTAGCACTATCTCCAAACATATCAAGCGGACCTTCCACTTGAGCCACTTCACATAGGATTATCATCGGGTGCTTCCATAATGGTTTCCGAGCCAATGGTGCATTATGCGCAAACCATGCACCAATCTTGCACCTAAATTAACACTGTCTCCAAACCGATTGAAGCGAGATTCCATATGACACACATGATCTAGGAGTTCTATCGGGTGCGTCCAAATTGATTTCTGAGAATATGGTACGTTCCATGCAAACCGTACACCTATCTTTCATCAAGATTAGCACTTTCTCTAAATAGACCGATCTTTCACTTGAGCCTCTTCACCTAGGAGTACCATTGGGAACTTCCACAACGATTTCTGAGCCTATGGTGCACTGGGCACAAACCATGCAACTATCTTGCACCGAAACTAATACTATCTCCAACTGGACTGAAGCTAGATTCCATATGATACACTTCATCTAGTAGTTCCATCGGGTGCATCTACAGTTCCATCGAGTTTATCCAAATTGATTTCTGAGCATATGGTATGTTCCATGCAAACCGTGCACCTATCTTGCATCAAGATAAGAACTATCTCCAAAAAGACAGAACAAAGATTCCACTTGAGCCTCTTCACCAAGGAGTACCATCGTGTGCGTCCAAAATAGTTTCTTAGCCTATGGTGCATTAGGCACAAACCGTATACCTATCATGCACCGAATCTAACACTATCTCCAAAGAGACCGAAGTGAGATTCTATATGACACACGTCATCTAGGTGTTCTATTGGGTGCTTCCAATTATATTTCGAAGCATATGGTACGTTCCATGCAATTCGTGCACTTATCTTGCATCAAGATTAGCACTATCTCCAAACAAAAGCAAACTGGGCTTCCACTTGAGCCCCTTTACCTAGGAGTATCATCGGGTGCATCCAAAATGGTTTCTTAGCCTATGATGCTTTAGGCGCAAACTGTGTACCTATCTTGCACCAAAACTAACTCTGTCTCCAAACAGACCGAAGCGAGATTCCATATGACACATGTCATCTAGGAGTTCTATTGGGGTGCATCCAAATGGATTTCTTAGCATATGGTAGGTTCCATGCAAACCGTGCACCTATCTTGCATCAAGATTATCACTATCTCCAAAAAGATTGAACCGACCTTCCACTTGAGCCTCTTCACCTAGGATTATCATCGGGTGCTTCCGTAATGGTTTCCGAGCCTATGGTGCATTATGCGCAAACCATGCACCAATCTTGCACCTAAACTAACACTGTCTCCAAACAGATTGAAGTGAGATTCCATATGACACACATGATCTAGGAGTTCTATCGGGTGCGTCCAAATTGATTTCTGAGAATATGGTACGTTCCATGCTAACCATACACCTATCTTTCATCAAGATTAGCACTATCTCTAAATAGACCGAACCGAACTTTCACTTGAGCCTCTTCACCTAGGAGTACCATCGGGAACTTCCACAACGATTTCTGAGCCTATGGTGCACTAGGCACAAACCATGCAACTATCTTGCACCGAAACTAATACTATCTCCAACCGGATTGAAGCGAGATTCCATATGATACACTTCATCTAGTAGTTCCATCGGGTGCATCTACAGTTCCATCGAGTGTGTCCAAATTGATTTTTGAGCATATGGTATGTTCCACGCAAACCGTACACCTATCTTGCATCAAGATTAGAACTATCTCCAAACAGACAGAACAAAGATTCCACTTGAGCCTCTTCACCAAGGAGTACCATCATGTGCGTCCAAAATTGTTTCTGAGCCTATGGTGCACTGGGCACAAACCATGCACTTATCTTGCACTGAAACTAATACTATCTCCAACTGGATTGAAGCGAGATTCCATATGATACACTTCATCTAGTAGTTCCATCGGGTGCATCTACAGTTCCATCGAGTGTGTCTAAATTGATTTTTGAGCATATGTTATGTTCCATGCAAACCGTGCACCTATCTTGCATCAAGATTAGAACTATCTCCAAACAGACAGAACCAAGATTCCACATGAGCCTCTTCAACAAGGAGTACAATCGCGTGCATCCAAAATAGTTTCTTAGCCTATGGTGCATTAGGCACAAACCGTGCACCTATCTTGCACCGAAACTAACATTATCTCCAAAGAGACCGAAGTGAGATTCTATATGACACACGTCATCTATGAGTTCTATTGGGTGCTTTCAAATATATTTCTATGCATATGGTACGTTCGATGCAATTCGTGCACCTATCTTGAATCAATAGCACTATCTCCAAACAAAGCAAACTGAGCTTCCACTTGAGCCCCTTTACCCATGAGTATCATCGGGTGCATCCAAAATGGTTTCTTAGCCTATGATGCATTAGGCGCAAATTGTGTACCTATCTTGCACCAAAACTAACTCTGTCTCCAAACAGACCAAAGCGAGATTCTATATGACACATGTCATCTAGGAGTTCTATTGGGGAGTGTCCAAATGGATTTCTTAGCATATGGTATGTTCCATGCAAACCGTGCACCTATCTTGCATCAAGATTAGAACTATCTCCAAACAGACAGAACCAAGATTCCACATGAGCCTCTTCAACAAGGAGTACAATCGCGTGCATCCAAAATAGTTTCTTAGCCTATGGTGCATTAGGCACAAACCGTGCACCTATCTTGCACCGAAACTAACATTATCTCCAAAGAGACCGAAGTGAGATTCTATATGACACACGTCATCTATGAGTTCTATTGGGTGCTTTCAAATATATTTCTATGCATATGGTACGTTCGATGCAATTCGTGCACCTAGCTTGCATCAATAGCACTATCTCCAAACAAAGCAAACTGAGCTTCCACTTGAGCCCCTTTACCCAGGAGTATCATCGGGTGCATCCAAAATGGTTTCTTAACCTATGATGCATTAGGCGCAAATTGTGTACCTATCTTGCACCAAAACTAACTCTGTCTCCAAACAGACCAAAGCGAGATTCTATATGACACATGTCATCTAGGAGTTCTATTGGGGAGTGTCCAAATGGATTTCTTAGCATATGGTATGTTCCATGCAAACCGTGCACCTATCTTGCATCAAGATTAGAACTATCTCCAAACAGACAGAACCAAGATTCCACATGAGCCTCTTCAACAAGGAGTACCATCGCGTGCGTCCAAAATAGTTTCTTAGCCTATGGTGCATTAGGCACAAACCGTGCACCTATCTTGCACCAAAACTAACATTATCTCCAAAGAGACCGAAGTGAGATTCTATATGACACACGTCATCTAGGAGTTCTATTGGGAGCTTCCAAATATAATTCTAAGCATATGTGTCGAGGGTATCAACAAGGGGTATCCTCACCAATGCATAAAACAAGGTTATCCGTACGTAGGACGAGGCCCACGATTCGACGCTCCATCCGTACGTATGCGCAGCCATCGACGGCCACAGCCTCGAAGACGGAAATAGCGTCGAGCGAATTAATCAGGCATCGAGCTCTGGTTACCATCGAATACGGAGCAGGCTCACGCGAACCGGGAGGCGTCGAGCGCAAGGACGCCGCCCGCCGCCTGACGCGCGCACGCGAGCCGGGGCAGTAAATGCGCCTGATGCTTCCCCACCTAACACACGGGTCACGGGAGGCGTGATAGGGAACAGGCATCCGTCCCATCGATCTTTTTGCAGCCTTCCCCACCAAACAGCCCAGGGCGTGTCAGGACGTGGGAAACAGAGATGGCACGTCTAATCAAGACCCCCTCGAGGTAGCCAAGGTCAGCGCTCCGACATCAGGACGACGTACGGCGTCCGACCCTCGACTTAACGTGGTTCCTTCCTGGGGACGGGTCGGACGTCGACTGGCCACGCCGCAACCACTCCGCCGGATTTGCCGCCAAACCGTACGAGCGTGCGACCGTTGAACCAGTACAAGACGGCGCGCAGAGCAGAATGCAGGGGCACGCGTAATCATCACCAGGCTATTAAGACGGGACGGCTCGAGGCCATGCCGGTACGGAAGCCTCGAGTGGGTCAGCGCTCCATACTGCTATCGACTCCTATTCTGACGCCTATACATGTACCCTGGGTCTCTCCTTGGAACTATAGAAGGAGGGACTCAGGAATAGAACACACGGGACATCACCACACAATACTACACACATACGCAGTAGAACACACATACCACACCACGCCTGTATTCACCCCTATACAAGCACTTAGGTGCAAGATAATACAAATCTCTCTCCCCCGCTGGACGTAGGGCCTTCTCTTGCCCGAACCAGGATAAATCTCTGTGTCTTCTTGCATCACCATCTGGAAAAGGGAGCACGCATACAAATTTACACATTGGTGTGACCCCCCGTGGGGAAAACGCCGACAGTTGGCGCGCCAGGTAGGGGATCTGTGTGTTTTTCATCGATTTCCCACTCCTTTCCAGATGGCTACTCTCGCTTCGCCGATTCCGCGCTCCACGGTGATTTGGTTTGGGAGTCTCGTGTTCATGTCTATGGGCTCCGGCTACGACATGATCTTGCTCTCAGTCAGAGGACCAGGAGGAGCCCGCGTTGCGCTGGCACGGTTGAGGGCCCCGAGACGCCCTCACCACCACGCCTCCCCGCCTAAGAAGAGGCGCGGACAGCACCACCGCGGCCCCTCTGCTTCATCACGACCAACAACTCGTGCGAAGCAGGAAGCGGGCCACAAGTCGGCAGCACCATGTGTCGAAGCAACGAGCGCGACGGCTCAGCACCGCACAACAACGAGAGGGGACGCATCCCACGCGCTCTCCCCCACCGCTGCTAGGCTGCTTCCACACGGGTTGTTCACTCCAAGAAGGGCACAGCCATTCGGATTGGATAACGCCGCGGCGTCGCTCGCCAGGGCGATATGCCCAAACGACCAGACGTACGTGGAAAGACCAATGGTCCTCCCACATGACACTGAAGCGCTGCGGCCGGCGTCCGAGCTGCCGGATCTTTCCCGGGTACGAGGCCTCCGTCGTCTAGGCCCCGGACGATACACGATCACCTCACTCAGGCAGCAGCTGCTAGAGGAGGGACGTGGATGTTTCTACGCCGCCGAACCGGACTCCGACTCCGAAACTAATAGCTACGACCCTACAAGGGAATGCTATCACATCGACGGGGTGGTAGAAACTACCGACGAGACGCGAGATGCTGCTGCGGGCGGTCGGGCCCCCGCGGCACGAGAAGACCCCAGGACGCCTGGGAACGACGGGCAGGTCGACCCCCCTCCACAAGAAGACAAGGCTGCACAGCTAGCGCAGCTGCGAGAGCTCAAGATGAAGCTTGACGAAGACCGAGAGCGCCTCGTCCTGCTTGAGCAAATCCTTGAGCAAGACTTGCCATATCCGCCGGGCGGAAGTGTCCGCAGGCGTGCTCGAGAGGTGCATCGATAAATCGTCGGAGACGCAGAGCCAGAGCAGCCTGTCAGCCGCTTCCCTCGAGCAGGCCAAAACGTAGTGGCGGCGACGATGCTGCTGCGCAACATGCCAGAGCCGTCGAACTCCCAGGCTCGACGCATTCGAGACGAGGTACAGACCCTGCTCCAGGTGGCGGCAGTTCAACAAGCCGAAAGCTCAGCTTCTCGACGACGAGGAGCTGCCACTGAAAAGCACGACGAGCAGCCTCAAAATGAAAAGGAGGTGTCAGTCCATCAACAGCCTCCACCTCGAGGCAGAAAGACCACTCTCGTTCTCCCCGTCGACAATCAGCGCCGACACGACGCGCGGCATGACATCGAAGAGAATCGACGCCGCCGGCACGGAGACGCGGAAGAGCGCGGTTACAGCGCACATCGCGGTGGGAGGTACGACAGCGACGAAGATCGGGTGGCCCCCGAGCCACCGGGCCCACGAGTGTTCAGCAGGGCGATCCGCAGCACGCCCCTGCCCAGTCCGTTCCGACCCCCGACCAGCATCGCAAAGTACAATGGTGAGACCAAACCAGAATTATGGCTGGCCGATTTTAGGCTGGCCTGTCAGTTAGGTGGTGCTCGAGGTGATGATCGAGCCATTATTAGACAGCTACCCCTCTTCCTCTCCGACACCGCCCGCCGATGGCTCGAGGAACTCCCAGCTGATCAGATCCACAACTGGGTTGATCTGGTCAGGGTTTTCGAGGGTAATTTCAAAGGGACCTACATACGGCCCGGGAACTCGTGGGACCTCAGCAAATGCAAACAGAAGTCAGGAGAAACACTTCGAGAGTATGCTCGACGCTTCTCAAAGCAGCGCACCGAGCTGCCGCACATCCCTGACCACGACGTCATCTTGGCGTTTGTCTCTGGCACCACCAGTCGAGACTTGGTGCGGGAATTAGGTCGTAATCGACCTCAGACCGTCGACGAGTTGATGGACGTAGTAGCCAACTACGCAGCAGGGGAGGAGGCAGTCGGCGCCTTCTTCAGTTCTGAAGGAAGAAAAGGCAAGCAGCCCATCGATGAAGATGGGACCCCCAGTCGAGGCCTCAAGAAGAATAAAAGGAAGCAGAAAGCACGGCAGTCCCTGCGGGAGGATTCCGACGATAATCTTGTCGCCGCCATGGAGCGAAAGAAACCTCGAGGCCCTCCGGATGGAGGCATCTTCGACAAGATGCTAGAAGAGCCGTGCCCTTACCATAAGGGAGGCGCCAACCACAAGCTCAAGGACTGTCGTATGCTGAAAAAGCATTTTGACGGTCTAGGGTTCAAGAAAGATGCGCGTGACGACTCCAAGAAAGAGAAAGGCGGCAACGAGGAGGACAACAAAGACGGCGATGGCTTCCCCGCCGTCCACGACTGCTACATGATCTACGGTGGGCCCTCGACTCAGCTAACCACGAGGCAGCGCAAAAGGGAGCGTCGCGAGGTCTTCGCGGCAAGAATGGTGATGCCCCAGTACCTCAGCTGGTCAATCACTCCCATCACTTTCGATCGAGAGGACCACCCCGACAAGGTAGTCGCCCCAGGTGTCTACCCGCTCGTCGTCGACCCGATCATCGTCAACACACGGCTCTCAAAAGTGCTGATGGATGGTGGCAGCAGCCTCAACATCATCTACCTCGAGACCCTCGACCTCCTCGGCATAGATAGAGGGAAGCTCCAACCAAGCGCCGGCGGTTTTCATGGCGTCGTGCCAGGGAAAAAGGCGCTGCCAGTAGGTCGAATCGACTAACCGGTCTGCTTTGGCACAGCGGCCAACTTCAGGAAGGAGACCCTCACTTTGAAGTGGTTGGATTCCGAGGCACGTACCACGCCATCATCGGACGCCCGGGCTACGCCAAGTTCATGGCTATACCCAACTACACTTACTTGAAGCTGAAGATGCCCGGTCCCAAAGGCGTCATCACCGTCAGCTCCTCCTTCGAGCACGCGTACGAGTGCGACGTCGAGTGCGTCGAGTATGGGGAGGCGGTCGAAAACTCCACCGAGCTCGTCGCGAAGCTCGAGGTCCTGGCCGCTGAGGCTCTAGAGCCCAAGCGCCACGCGGGCAGCTTCGAGGCGGCAGAAGGAACCAAGAAGATCCCACTCGACCCCAACAACTCCGACGGCAAGGTGCTGACGATCAGCGCCGACCTCGACCCCAAATAGGAAGCTGTGCTCGTCGACTTTCTCCGTGCAAATGCCGACATGTTTGCATGGAGTCCCTCGGACATGCCAGGCATACCGAGGGAAGTCGCCGAGCACTCCTTGGAGATTCGAGCCGGTTCCAAGCCAGTGAAGCAGCGGTTGCGCCGATTCGACGAGGAGAAGCGCAAGATCATTGGCGAGGAAGTCCACAAGCTTTTGACGGCTGGATTCACCAAGGAGGTTCATCATCCCGACTGGTTAGCAAACCCTGTATTAGTTAAGAAAAAGAATAGGAAAATAAGGATGTGTGTCGATTATACTAGTCTAAATAAAGCATGTCCAAAAGTTCCTTTTCCATTGCCACGTATTGATCAGATTGTCGATTCTACCGCGGGATGTGAAACCCTTTCTTTCCTTGATGCGTATTCTGGTTACCACCAAATAAAAATGAAGGAGTCCGACCAGCTCGCGACCTCTTTCATCACGCCTTTTGGGATGTATTGCTATGTGACCATGCCGTTTGGGCTTCGAAACGCGGGAGCTACATACCAACGTTGCATGCTCCACGTTTTTGGTGACCACATAGGGTCGACAGTCGAGGCCTATGTCGATGACATTGTCGTCAAGTCAAAGCGGCGAGGGGACCTGATCCAGGACCTCGAGATCGCTTTTAGCTGTTTACGCACCAACCAGATCAAGCTCAATCCCGAGAAGTGCGTTTTCGGCGCGCCTCGAGGCATGCTTTTGGGCTACATTGTTTCGCAGCGCGGCATCGAGGCCAACCCCGAGAAAGTCTCGGCCATCACGAGAATGGGGCCGATTCAGGACATCAAGGGTGTGCAGAGAGTCACGGGATGCCTGGCGGCTCTAAGCCGTTTTATCTCGAGACTAGGAGAAAAGGCGTTACCATTGTATCGACTTCTGAAGAAGGTCGAGCGTTTTTCTTGGACCCCCGAGGCCGAGGAAGCGCTCGAAAAACTGAAGAAGATGCTGACCTCAGCACCAGTCCTGGTCCCACCTCGACCTGCAGAACCGCTGCTCCTCTACGTTGCGTCGACGACCCAGGTCGTCACCGCAGCGGTGGTGGTCGAAAGGCAGGAGGAGGGAAATGCGCTACCAGTCCAGAGGCCAGTCCATTTCGTCAGTGAGGTGCTTTCGGAGACCAAGGCACGTTATCCCCAAATCCAGAAGCTGATCTATGCCGTAATCCTTGCCCGCCGTAAGCTGCAACACTACTTTCTTGGCCACCCCATCACGGTGGTCTCGTCTTTCCCCTTAGGCGAAATAATCCAGAGCAAAGAGGCCACGGGAAGAATAGCAAAATGGTCGGTCGAGCTCATGAGTGAGACTCTCACTTATGCGCCTCGCAAGGCCATCAAATCGCAGGCCCTGGTAGACTTCGTCGCGGAATGGACAGACTCCCAGCTTCCCCCGACTCAGGTCCAGGCGGAGCTGTGGACGATGTATTTTGATGGGTCACTCATGAAAACAGGGGCCGGGGCCGGCCTGCTGTTCATCTCACCCTTAGGCGTCCACATGAGGTATGTAATCAGGATTCATTTTGCCGCGTCTAACAATGTCGCAGAATACGAGGCCCTCGTCAATGGTCTCAAGATTGCCATCGAGTTAGGAGTCCGACGCCTCGACGTCCGAGGTGACTTCCAACTCGTCATCGACCAAGTAATGAAAACCTCGAGCTGCCACGACCCGAAAATGGAGGCGTACTACAAAGAGGTCCGTCGACTCGAGGACAAATTTCATGGTCTCAAGCTTGTCCATGTCGCCCGACGCTACAACGAGGCAGCCGACGAACTCGCCAAGATCGCATCAACTCGAAGCACGGTGCCGCCTGACGCGTTCTCGAGAGATCTCCACGAGCCATCCGTCGACTTAGGCTCGGGGGCTGGCATCGACGCTGCTCCTGCCCAACCAACCAACACCATCGACACACTCTTGATGGCGGCTGAAGTGATGGAGGTAGAACGGCAGCCTGGTCGACCATTCGACTGGCGCGCACCATACCTCGACTGCCTAATCCGCGGCGAACTGCCAGAAGATCGGTCAGAGGCCCGTCGTATCGCTCGACGGGCCAAGTCATATGTGATCTATGGCGAAGACAATGAGCTATATCGACGAAGCCCGACGGGGGTCTTACAGCGTTGCATCACCGTGGAAGAAGGCCGAAAACTCCTCGAGGACCTACACTCGGGGGCTTGCGGCCACCATGCTGGTCCACGGACGCTCGTAGGAAACGCTTTTCGACAAGGTTTCTACTGGCCGACGGCCGTGGCAGATGCCATCGAGCTCGTACGCTCGTGTCACGGGTGCCAGTTCTACGCCAAGCAGACGCACCTGCCCACCCACGCTCTTCAGATGATCCCCATCACCTGGCCGTTTGCGGTGTGGGGGCTCGATTTAGTAGGACCTCTACAAAAGGCGAAAGGAGGGTACACCCACTTGCTGGTGGCCATTGACAAATTCTCCAAATGGATCGAGGCTCGACCCATCACCAACATCCGCTCCGAGCAGGCCGTCCTTTTCTTCACCGACATAATCCATCGATTTGGGATTCCCAACATCATCATCACCGACAACGGCACTCAGTTCACCGGCAAAAAGTTCTTGGACTTCTGCGATCAGCATCACATCCGTGTGAACTGGTCTGCAGTAGCCCACCCTCGAACTAACGGCCAGGTCGAGCGTGCCAACGGCATGATTTTGCAAGGACTCAAGCCAAGGATCTACAATCGTTTGAAGAAATTCGGCAAGAAATGGGTCGAGGAGCTTTCCTCGGTCCTATGGAGTCTAAGGACAACACCAAGCAGGGCCACAAAGTACACCCCATTCTTCATGGTCTACGGCTCTGAGGCTGTCCTCCCCACAGACCTCGAGTATGGGTCACCTCGACTCAAGGCGTACAATGAGCAATCCAATAAGGAGACTCAAGAAAACGCGGTCGACCAACTCGAGGAGGCTCGAGACATGGCCCTCCTCAACTCCGCCAGATATCAGCAGAAACTTCGACTCTACCACGACAAGCACGTGCGCAAGAGGGACCTCAACGTGGGCGACCTTGTCCTACGACGCCGGCAAAGCAATCAAGGACGCCACAAGCTGACTCCACCTTGGGAAGGCCCATATGTGGTGGCCGAGGTCCTGAAGCCGGGAACGTACAAGTTGGCAGACGAGAAGGGGGCAGTCTTCACCAACGCATGGAACATCGAACAGCTACGTCGATTCTACCCCTAGAAGTTCTAAACTTATGTTCCTACGTACATTTTGTACCAAGACTGAATGAATAAATAAAGTCTTTCCCTCGAGCAACTTCTTTTTGCGCCAAAAGATTTACAAGTCATAATCTCGACGTTAGAAGGGGGTGCCGACTATGACCCATCATAGTCAACACCCCCTCGGGGGCTACCAGGGGGACGACCCCCCCCCAAGCGTCGAAAAAGCCAAGAAATTTTCTTTTCTTACTTAGTAAACCTTGCACGGTTCGAGTAGCTAAGGCGCCTCGAGCCCCTCAAAGGCCGAGGGATAACGAGCCGGAGAACTCCCACGCCCCCGGGCTACGGAAACTCTACTCATTTCCTCACCCTCGAGGTGATCGAGGTTGTTTTTGACGAAAGATCGAGCAAGGGATACAAACGTAGGAACAAAGAGAAACAAAAGAACCTTGAGCGGAAAGACAAATAGGCACTTAACAATCACAAAAAGATACTGTATCACCTAACAGCAGAATTAATAAAGTATCATACAAAGGGCCCCAGGCGCCCTGAGCAGGCTCGCAGGCCTCAGTCCGCGGTACGATCCTCACCACCCTCGCCTCCGCCCGAGCCAGCTTCAGGAGGAAGCACCTCAGGCTCAAAAAGCTTGGCCAGCCTCTCTCCAGGAGCCTCCGCGTCGTCGATCAAGGCGTGGAGCCTCTCTTCGTTCTCCGCGTCGGTCTTGGAGATGTCGGTGATGAAGCCGTGGGACACCACCTCCATGTCATAGGAGAAGCCCGAGCAGACAACTGCCATCGCCCGCTTCACCCCGATGTGGAGGGCGTCCCGCACTCGGTCTCTCAGCGTCGCGCCCAAGTAGCACAGCTGGTGGACCAGTGCGTCGCCTCGAGCTCCCTCCCTCGACTCGTCCATAGGCTCGACCTCCCACGAGGTTGAGAGGTCGCTTATCGCCTTCCGCACGCGACGGTTCAAAGCGACCTCCGCCTCGAGCTGGGCCTTAGCATTACGGGCCTCGGCCTGGGCGGCTAGGAGTTCGTCCTTGAGCCCTGTAAATGCCAATACAAGGAAGCTTTAGGAAAAACTCAAGCACACCTCGAAAAAGAAATTCGACAAAGGAAACATACCTCTGATGCTCTCCTCCAGGGTCGTGTTCTCGCCGACCAATCTGGTGTTGGCACGCTCGATCTCTCTGTTGGAGCGCGCCAGCTCAGTATTGGCAACGCGGAGATCTTCGATCACCTTGCCAGCCTGAGCAATGGCTCCACTCTTCTCCAGCAATTCTCCCTTCAGACGCTCGACGTCGTCAGAGAGACTGCGGGATCGAGCCCGCTCCGCCTCGAGGTCTTCGAGGGCCTTCTTCTTTACATCCTCAGCGGCACCCCTGGCGACCTCACTGTCCACGTACGCCACTTTCATCTTCTGGAAGGAGTTGCGGAGGGAGTCCAGGTCGGTCTTGAGAAGGCCCTTCTCCTTGTCCAGGTCTGCAATGACGCTCTTGTAGGACAGGGCCTCCTCCCGGGCTCTGGACGCGGCCTCCTCGACCGTAAGAGCCCGCTCCCGCAGCATCGTCGTCTCCTCCTCCGCCCTCCTTGAGGCCTCTCGAGCCTCGACCAAGGCAGCCTCCCTCGCTTTCTTCTCCTCCCCGAGCGCTATGAGGTCTTTGTAGGCCTGAAGGAGCTTCTCCTGCGACTCGAGGAGTTGATCCTTAAGGAGGGGGAGCTGCTCCCAGCCGCCTCTCGTGGCGTGAATGAAACTGGACTTGATGCGGGAGGTCTCTTTCATATCCTGCGAACCAAGGGTCGAGCGGTTAGAGCACAAAAACCGAAAGACTCCATGAGGGTTGAAGATCGAAAAACACTTACGAAATAAGCCGGCCCGAGCCCGTTGTTGATAACGTCTGCGAGGAGCCCCACCACATGCTTCATCCAAAGGTGGAGCTCCTCGACATGTTCCCACTTCTCCACCTCCTTTCGATCGTCCAGGAAGATGTTAGGCTCGGACGGGTCGTGGGAGGCCCGGGTGCGGATCCGATCGGGGCACCAGTGCTCCATCTCCCGGTCGGCCCGCGCCTTTACGCCACGGATGAGGTCCTCGACGGTCTCAAGGGAACCCCCATGGCGCAGGAACAGGTCGACGAGGCATGGGAACCGCCCGTCGTCGTCCACCGTCTTCCAGGTACCGTCCTTGGTTCCCGACGTTCCGATCTCATCCTCCTCAGAAGGAAAATGGTCCTCCCACGCCTGACGCTCCCGGAGGAACCCTGGGGCGATCCCGTCCATGCCGTAGATCGTTCTCTTGATCTCGGACTCGGGGTCGGTGGGGGTGCGCATCATACAGGCAAGCGCCACCACTCCATCCGCTCGCCCCGGCTCTGCCCGGATCGCGGCAGGTGCCCCCAGGAGGAGCCACGCTGGGGTCGGGGGGCCGTACACCGGCAGATCCTCTTCCTGCTCGCCGGGCCCTTGCGGCTCCGGCGGTACTGGCTGGGCCGGACCTTGGGGCGGGGGCTCGAGCGGTCTCTCCTCTTGGCCCCCCTGCTACTGCTGTTGTTGCTGCTGCTGCTGTTGCTGTTGTTGCGCCTCGTGCTCCTGCGGCTCTCGCCCGCGGCCCTGCTCCTGCGGCTGCCGCGCCGCCTCACGCTCCCGCTCTTCATCTTCCTCCCTCTTCTTCTTCTGCTCCTCGAGGGTGCAGAGGCCGGCGGGCCAGGGAGTCAGCCCCACGACGTGAGAGGTCGACGCTTCCTCCTCCATAGGGCGGGCGCCTCCAGGCGTTTTGTTACCATCAGACGTATCACTGATGGTGATGGGTTCCCCCTCGACCCCCAATCGAGGAGGCTCGGGGGCTCCCTCCGGCACTTGCGTCTGGGGCGCCTCACCACACGCCGGCAACGACGGGGTAGGCTCGGAACGAGGCGGAGCACTCTCAGCGCCTCCTGGAGGTTGGAAGTCGGAGGAGCCTACAAAATAAAGAATAAAGGCCGGTGACTACGATGGTTAGCGCAAGAGCATCACAGATCCCAAAGGTAAGCCACAAACCTAGCTCCTTGGAGGCGGCACCCGCTTTGAGCCTCTTCGCCATGGACGGCTGGGCCTGCTCGAGGGTCCGCTTTAGCCTGAGAAAAGAAAGAAATGAGCGCGAAAAAGATCAGCATATGAGGAAAGGCGGAAGAGGAGGAAGACAAAAGCCACAACATCGAAAAGGCTTACCCCACAGGGAGAACAACTCGCCTCCCGCCGCCCCGACCGGTGGGCCTCGAGCCACCCCGCGTCAAGGCTCCAGACCCTTCGAGGGCAGGCGCTGGCCCAGGCGCGTCAGTTTCCGCCTGGCGGGCGCCGGGACTGGCGCTCCTGCGACCGGCCTCTCCTTTGTCGGAGGCCGCAGCACGACCACGAGTCAGTGGCCCCGTCGCCTGGGACCTAGCGTGGCCACCCGTCTTGGGCACGGGAGGAGGGCGCGGGGCGACCTGACCAGCAGCGGGCGCAGGAGGGGTGTCGGCGCGCGGACGGTGGGATCCGCCTGGACCCCCGTCGGAACTTCCGTCCGAGGAGCGTCGACATCACCTCGAGGTGGACCCTCAAGGATTCGGTCAAGGCGTGACGCCATCCCCTCGGAATCGTCGCTGTCGTCGTCGTCATCATCGTCGTTGGGGGATTCTTCCTCAGGCTCCCCCCTCTGCCTGGATTTGGCTCGACGCGCCTCTAACGCTTGACGGTCGAGGTTCTTCTTCTTCTCCCCCTTCTTGGCAGAGTCCTTGGCGGACTTTAGCTTTTCAGCGGATTGGCGCCGTTTGTCGCGATCGACCTCGTCCTCCTTTACCGGAGGCCTCGAGGACCGGACGTCAATCCGTCCCTATCGAAATAAAGGCAGACTTAGAAAAGAAAAAGAGAGGGGAAGAAAAGAAACCCAGAATCGAGGCTACGTGCATGGAGAAAACATACCAGATCGATCGAGCCAGCATCTGGCCTCATGGGGAAGCCGTTAACGTGCTCCGGCTGAAAATCACCGGCAATTGCAGCCCTGACTCGGGCCGCGACTTCGTCATCCGCCGGAGCCTCGTTGGACATCCGGCACGCCTCGAGGTCCCGAGATGAGACGCCAGGGCCCATCTCATCCATCCTCAACGGCCGAGACATCAAAGGGAGAACTCTCCGGTGATGGACGGCCGAGAGGACGAGGGCGGCGGTCAAGCCTTCCGAGCGCAGCTTCTTCATGGCGTCGAGGAGGGGGTCGAGCCGAGATTGATGAGCTTGGACGACGCTGTATGTCCAGTCCGCTGGACGCTCCATGATCAGACGGCCCGAGTAGGAAGGTAGGAGGTTGTCGTCGTTCCGCAGGTAAAACCACTGGGAGTCCCAGCCGGCGTGGTTGGTCGATAACCCTATCGGGATGTACTCCCGTGGCCTGTCCGTCTTCCCCGTCTTCTGCACAAGGTTGAGGCATCCCGCCCGCACGGGCTTCCTTACGCCCGTGGTTCCGGTGGGGGCATGGAAAAGCTCGCCCCTGTAGAGGTGGAGCCACAGCTCCTAGTGCGGCATCATCCCCAAGTAGCCCTCACACACGGCGGCGAAGACCGCCGTGACGGTGATGGCGTTCGGGGAGAAGTGCTGGAGCTCCACCCCATAGTGGAAGCAGAGGGCTCGCATGAAGCGGCTAGGGGGCGCGCCCAGGCCGTGGCGGTGGAACTTGGCGAACGACACCACATAGCCCTCGGGCGGCTGGGGCTCCCTGTGATTCGCCGGCGGCGTGATCCACTCTGGCGACGATAACGAGGTATGGTGGCGCAACAGTCCCTCTTTCTCGAGCTCTAACAACCGGCGCTCCGTCATCGACGACGGGCGCCAGTCGTCGGCGGTGACGAGTCTTACAGGCATCACGACCGGAGGGACGGTGGACCCGCTACTGCTCGAGGAGTCGTGTGCGCGTGAGACGGCGAGAGAGCTAGGGCGGCAAGAAGGCTAAGGCAAGAGTGAAGATGGGAGGCGGAAGAAAGAACGGCGGCGGTGCCGCGGCGTATTTATAAGCCAAGATCCGCCAATGGACATATCCGAGAAATGAGGTAACGTCCCCCCATAAATGCGCTACCTAATAGTCTTTCCCCCTTCACAGGCCGGGCGCTCCGAATTCCACGCCGATACAATGTCATAACGTCACCCGCCTAAAAAGGTGCGCCCAACGGGCAAAAAGGCGAACCGCCACGGCCGCTTCCTTCCCTTGTAAGCCAAGGGGCGTACCAGCGAAAGCCTCGAGAGGTCGCAGGCTGGCCCACCGAAAGGGTTCGACAGCCGATCTCAAGCACCAGAGTCAGGGATCTCCAGCGAGCGGTCGAAGATCGAGGCCCGCCTCAAAGACTCGCTGGCGATGTCCAAGGTAGGGTCGAGACAGTCGAGAGGAATCCCCCCGACGGGAGGCATCGAGCCGCTGGACTCTATCGAATGAGACCGGTATCCCCGACCACGTCAACCCGGCTTTATGAGAACGCCTCCGGGCTACAGCTGACCCCCTCGAAAAGGGCACAGGTTCTCACTTGGACTACCCACTAGGAACTCAATCTGGGGTGGAAGACGCTCGCTCTATCGAGAGTACGTCGAAACCTCCTTGTAAGGCAAAGCCGATCAGAACCTTCCACCACTGGTGTCGACAGTGTTTCTGTGAATTTGGCAAAATAACCCTCGAAGGAGTTAAAAACTCCCTCGAGGGCTCGGGGGCTACCCCCGCGGGGTCGCTCGCGCGCCCCCACGGAAGTTCGACCGTAAAAGCAAAAGTCTCCACTCGAGCGCCAGCGCTCGACTGGAGACTCGGGGGCTACTGTCGAGGGTATCAACAAGGGGTATCCTCACCAATGCATAAAACAAGGTTATCCGTACGTAGGATGAGGCCCTCGATTCGACGCTCCATCCGTACGTATGCGCAGCCATCGACGGCCACAGCCTCAAAGACGGAAATAGCGTCGAGCGAATTAATCAGGCGTCGAGCTCTGGTTACCATCGAATACGGAGCAGGCTCACGCGAACCGGGAGGCGTCGAGCGCAAGGACGCCGCCCGCCGCCTGACGCGCGCACGCGAGCCGGGGCATTAAATGCGCCTGATGCTTCCCCACCTAACACACGGGTCACGGGAGGCGTGATAGGGAACAGGCATCCGTCCCATCGATCTTTTTGCAGCCTTCCCCACCAAACAGCCCAGGGCGTGTCAGGACGTGGGAAACAGAGATGGCACGTCTAATCAAGACCCCCTCGAGGTAGCCAAGGTCAGCGCTCCGACATCAGGACGACGTACGGCGTTCGACCCTCGACTTAACGTGGTTCCTTCCTGGGGACGGGTCGGACGTCGACTGGCCACGCCGCAACCACTCCGCCGGATTTGCCGCCAAACCGTACGAGCGTGCGACCGTTGAACCAGTACAAGACGGCGCGCAGAGCAGAATGCAGGGGCACGCGTAATCATCACCAGGCTATTAAGACGGGACGGCTCGAGGCCATGCCGGTACGGAAGCCTCGAGTAGGTCAACGCTCCATACTGCTATCGACTCCTATTCTGACGCCTATACATGTACCCTGGGTCTCTCCTTGGAACTATAAAAGGAGGGACTCAGGAATAGAACACACGGGACATCACCACGCAATACTACACACATACGCAGTAGAACACACATACCACACCACGTCTGTATTCACCCCTGTACAAGCACTTAGGTGCAAGATAATACAAATCTCTATCCCCCGCTGGACGTAGGGCCTTCTCTTGCCCGAACCAGGATAAGTCTCTGTGTCTTCTTGCATCACCATCTGGAAAAGGGAGCACGCAAACAAAATTACTCGTTGGTGTGACCCCCCGTGGGAAAACGCCGACAGT
>NW_018396410.1:167747-205753 GCF_000003195.3 Sorghum bicolor
CACCTATCTTGCATCAAGATTAGCACTATCTCCAAACAGATCGAACCGACATTCCACTTGAGCCTCTTCACCTACGATTATCGTCGGGTGCTTCCATAATAGTTTCTGAGCCTATGGTGCATTATGCGCAAATCATGCACCAATCTTGCACCTAAACTAACCCTGTCTCCAAACAGATTGAAGTGAGACTCCATATGACACACATGATCTAGGAGTTCAATCTAGTGCGTCCAAATTAATTTTTGAGAATATGGTACGCTCCATGCGTACACCTATCTTCAATCAAGATTAGCACTATCTCCAAACAGACCGAACCGAGCTTTCACTTGATCCTCTTCACCTAGGAGTACCATCGGGAACTTCCACAACGATTTCTGAGCCTATGGTGCACTGGGCACAAACCATGCAACTATCTTGCACTGAAACTAATACTATCTCCAACTGGACCGAACGAGATTCCATATGATACACTTCATCTAGTAGTTCCATCGGGTGCATCTACAGTCCATCGGGTTTGTCCAAATTTATTTCTGAGCATATGGTATGTTCCATGGAAACCGTGCACCTATCTTGCATCAAGATTAGAACTATCTCCAAACAGATAGAACCAAGATTCCACTTGAGCCTCTTCACCAAGGAGTACCATCGTGTGCGTCCAAAATAGTTTCTTAGCCTATGGTGCATTAGGCACAAACCGTGTACTTATCTTGCACCGAAACTAACACTATCTCCAAAGAGATCGAAGTGAGATTCTATATGACACACGTGATCTAGGAGTTCTATTGGGTGCTTCCAATTATATTTCGAAGCATATGGTACGTTCCATGCAATTAGTGCACTTATCTTGCATCAAGATTAGCACTATCTCCAAACAAAAGCAAACTGAGCTTCCACTTGAGCCCCTTTACCTAGGAGTATCATCGGGTGCATCCAAAATGGTTTCTTAGCCTATGATGCTTTAGGCGCAAACTGTGTACCTATCTTGCACCAAAACTAACTCTGTCTCCAAACAGACCGAAGCGAGATTCCATATGACACACATGATCTAGGAGTTCTATCAGGAGCGAACAAATTGTTTTCCGAGAATATGGTATATTCCATGCAAACCGTACACCTATCTTGCATCAAGAATTGCACTGTCTTCAAACAGACCGAACTGAGCTTTCACTTGAGCCTCTTCACCTAGGAGTACCATCGGGAACTTCCACAACGGTTTCAGAGCCTATGGTGCACTAGGCACAAACCATGCACCGGTCTTGCACCGAAACTAATACTATCTCCAACTGGACTGAAGTGAGATTCCAAATGATACACTTCATCTAGCAGTTCCATCGGGTGCATCTATAGTTCCATCGAGTGTGTCCAAATTGATTTCAGAGCATATAGTATGTTCCATGCAAACTGTGCACCTATTTTGCATCAAGATTAGAACTATCTCCAAACAGACAGAACCAAGATTCCACATGAGCCTCTTCACCAAGGAGTACCATCGCGTGCGTCCAAAACAGTTTCTTAGCCTATGGTGCATTAGGCTCAAACCGTGTGCCTATCTTGCACCGAAACTAACACTATCTTCAAAGAGATCGAAATGAGATTCTATACAAACACTATTTCTAAGCATATAGTATGTTCCATGCAATTCGTGCACCTATCTTACATCAAGATTAGCACTATCTCCAAACAAAAGCAAACTGAGCTTCCTCTTGAGCCCCTTTACCTAGGAGTATCATCGGTTGCATCCAAAATGGTTTATTAGCCTATGATGCATTAGGCGTAAACTGTGTACCTATCTTGCACCAAAACTAACTCTATCTACAAACAGACCGAAGCGAGATTCCATATGACACATGTCATCTAGGAGTTCTATTGGGGTGCGTCCAAATGGATTTCTTAGCATATGGTATGTTCCATGCAAACCGTGCACCGATTTTGCATCAAGATTAGCACTATCTCCAAACAAATCGAACCGACCTTCCACTTGAGCCTCTTCACCTAGGATTATCATCGCGTGCTTCCATAATGGTTTCTAAGCCTATGGTGCATTATGCGCAAACTATCCACCAATCTTGCACCTAAACTAACACTGTCTCCAAACATATTGAAGCAAGATTCCATATGACACACATGATCTAGGAGTTCTATCGGGTGCGTCCAAATTGATTTCCGAGAATATGGCACGTTCCATGCAAACCGTACACCTATCTTGCATCAAGATTCGCACTATCTCCAAATAGACCAAACCGAGCTTTAACTTGAGCCTCTTCACCTAGGATTACCATCGGGAACTTCCACAACGATTTCTGAGCCTATGGTGCACTGGGCACAAACCATGCAACTATTTTGCACCGAAACAAATCTTTCTCCAAGTGAACCGAAGCGAGATTCCATATGATACACTTCCTCTAGTATTTCCATCGGGTGCATCTACAGTTCCATCGGGTTTGTCCAAATTGATTTCTGAGCATATGGTATGTTCCATGCAAACCGTGCACCTATCTTGCATCAAGATTAGAACTATCTCCAAACAGACAGAACTGTGTGCGTCCAAAATAGTTTCTTAGCCTATGGTGCATTAAGCACAAATCGTGTACCTATCTTGCACCGAAACTAAAACTATCTCCAAAGAAACCAAAGTGTGATTCTATATGACACACGTCATCTAGGAGTTCTATTGGGTGCTTCCAAATATATTTCGAAGCATATGGTATGTTCCATGTAAACCGTGCACCTATCTTGCATCATTATTAGAAATATCTCCAAACAGACAGAACCAAGATTCCACTTGAGCCCCTTTACCTAGGAGTATCATCGGGTGCATCCAAAATGGTTTCTTAGCCTATGATGCATTAGGCGCAAACTGTGTACCTATCTTGCACCAAAACTAACTCTGTCTCCATATAGACCGAAGCGAGATTCCATATGACACATGTCATCTAGGAGTTCTATTGGGGTGCGTCCAAATGGATTTCTTAGCATATGGTATGTTCCATGCAAACCGTGCACCTATCTTGCATCAAGATTAGCACTATCTCCAAACAGATCGAACCGACATTCCACTTGAGCCTCTTCACCTACGATTATCGTCGGGTGCTTCCATAATAGTTTCTGAGCCTATGGTGCATTATGCGCAAATCATGCACCAATCTTGCACCTAAACTAACCCTGTCTCCAAACAGATTGAAGTGAGACTCCATATGACACACATGATCTAATAGTTCAATCGAGTGCGTCCAAATTAATTTTTGAGAATATGGTACGCTCCATGCGTACACCTATCTTCAATCAAGATTAGCACTATCTCCAAACAGACCGAACCGAGCTTTCACTTGATCCTCTTCATCTAGGATTACCATCGGGAACTTCCACAACGATTTCTGAGCCTATGGTGCACTGGGCACAAACCATGCAACTATCTTGCACTGAAACTAATACTATCTCCAACTGGACCGAACGAGATTCCATATGATACACTTCATCTAGTAGTTCCATCGGGTGCATCTACAGTCCATCGGGTTTGTCCAAATTTATTTCTGAGCATATGGTATGTTCCATGGAAACCGTGCACCTATCTTGCATCAAGATTAGAACTATCTCCAAACAGATAGAACCAAGATTCCACTTGAGCCTCTTCACCAAGGAGTACCATCGTGTGCGTCCAAAATAGTTTCTTAGCCTATGGTGCATTAGGCACAAACCGTGTACTTATCTTGCACCGAAACTAACACTATCTCCAAAGAGATCGAAGTGAGATTCTATATGACACACGTGATCTAGGAGTTCTATTGGGTGCTTCCAATTATATTTCGAAGCATATGGTACGTTCCATGCAATTAGTGCACTTATCTTGCATCAAGATTAGCACTATCTCCAAACAAAAGCAAACTGAGCTTCCACTTGAGCCCCTTTACCTAGGAGTATCATCGGGTGCATCCAAAATGGTTTCTTAGCCTATGATGCTTTACGCGCAAACTGTGTACCTATCTTGCACCAAAACTAACTCTGTCTCCAAACAGACCGAAGCGAGATTCCATATGACACACATGATCTAGGAGTTCTATCAGGTGCGAACAAATTGTTTTCCGAGAATATGGTATATTCCATGCAAACCGTACACCTATCTTGCATCAAGAATTGCACTGTCTTCAAACAGACCGAACTGAGCTTTCACTTGAGCCTCTTCACCTAGGAGTACCATCGGGAACTTCCACAATGGTTTCAGAGCCTATGGTGCACTAGGCACAAACCATGCACCGGTCTTGCACCGAAACTAATACTATCTCCAACTGGACTGAAGTGAGATTCCAAATGATACACTTCATCTAGCAGTTCCATCGGGTGCATCTATAGTTCCATCGGGTGTGTCCAAATTGATTTCAGAGCATATAGTATGTTCCATGCAAACTGTGCACCTATTTTGCATCAAGATTAGAACTATATCCAAACAGACAGAACCAAGATTCCACATGAGCCTCTTCACCAAGGAGTACCATCGCGTGCGTCCAAAACAGTTTCTTAGCCTATGGTGCATTAGGCTCAAACCGTGTGCCTATCTTGCACCGAAACTAACACTATCTTCAAAGAGATCGAAATGAGATTCTATACAAACACTATTTCTAAGCATATAGTATGTTCCATGCAATTCGTGCACCTATCTTACATCAAGATTAGCACTATCTCCAAACAAAAGCAAACTGAGCTTCCTCTTGAGCCGCTTTACCTAGGAGTATCATCGGTTGCATCCAAAATGGTTTCTTAGCCTATGATGCATTAGGCGTAAACTGTGTACCTATCTTGCACCAAAACTAACTCTGTCTACAAACAGACCGAAGCGAAATTCCATATGACACATGTCATCTAGGAGTTCTATTGGGGTGCGTCCAAATGGATTTCTTAGCATATGGTATGTTCCATGCAAACCGTGCACCTATTTTGCATCAAGATTAGCACTATCTCCAAACAAATCGAACCGACCTTCCACTTGAGCCTCTTCACCTAGGATTATCATTGCGTGCTTCCATAATGGTTTCTAAGCCTATGGTGCATTATGCGCAAACTATCCACCAATCTTGCACCTAAACTAACACTGTCTCCAAACATATTGAAGCAAGATTCCATATGACACACATGATCTAGGAGTTCTATTGGGTGCGTCCAAATTGATTTCCGAGAATATGGCACGTTCCATGCAAACCGTACACCTATCTTGCATCAAGATTCGCACTATCTCCAAATAGACCAAACCGAGCTTTAACTTGAGCCTCTTCACCTAGGATTACCATCGAGAACTTCCACAACGATTTCTGAGCCTATGGTGCACTGGGCACAAACCATGCAACTATTTTGCACCGAAACAAATCTTTCTCCAAGTGAACCGAAGCGAGATTCCATATGATACACTTCCTCTAGTATTTCCATCGGGTGCATCTACAGTTCCATCGGGTTTGTCCAAATTGATTTCTGAGCATATGGTATGTTCCATGCAAACCGTGCACCTATCTTGCATCAAGATTAGAACTATCTCCAAACAGACAGAACTGTGTGCGTCCAAAATAGTTTCTTAGCCTATGGTGCATTAAGCACAAATCGTGTACCTCTTGCACCGAAACTAAAACTGTCTCCAAAGAAACCAAAGTGTGATTCTATATGACACACGTCATCTAGGAGTTCTATTGGGTGCTTCCAAATATATTTCGAGGCATATGGTATGTTCCATGTAAACCGTGCACCTATCTTGCATCATTATTAGAAATATCTCCAAACAGACAGAACCAAGATTCCACTTGAGCCCCTTTACCTAGGAGTATCATCGTGTGCATCCAAAATGGTTTCTTAGCCTATGATGCATTAGGCGCAAACTGTGTACCTATCTTGCACCAAAACTAACTCTGTCTCCATATAGACCGAAGCGAGATTCCATATGACACATGTCATCTAGGAGTTCTATTGGGGTGCGTCCAAATGGATTTCTTAGCATATGGTATGTTCCATGCAAACCGTGCACCTATCTTGCATCAAGATTAGCACTATCTCCAAACAGATCGAACCGACATTCCACTTGAGCCTCTTCACCTACGATTATCGTCGGGTGCTTCCATAATAGTTTCTGAGCCTATGGTGCATTATGCGCAAATCATGCACCAATCTTGCACCTAAACTAACCCTGTCTCCAAACAGATTGAAGTGAGACTCCATATGACACACATGATCTAGGAGTTCAATCGAGTGCGTCCAAATTAATTTTTGAGAATATGGTACGCTCCATGCGTACACCTATCTTCAATCAAGATTAGCACTATCTCCAAACAGACCGAACCGAGCTTTCACTTGATCCTCTTCACCTAGGATTACCATCGGGAACTTCCACAACGATTTCTGAGCCTATGGTGCACTGGGCACAAACCATGCAACTATCTTGCACTGAAACTAATACTATCTCCAACTGGACCGAACGAGATTCCATATGATACACTTCATCTAGTAGTTCCATCGGGTGCATCTACAGTCCATCGGGTTTGTCCAAATTTATTTCTGAGCATATGGTATGTTCCATGGAAACCGTGCACCTATCTTGCATCAAGATTAGAACTATCTCCAAACAGATAGAACCAAGATTCCACTTGAGCCTCTTCACCAAGGAGTACCATCGTGTGCGTCCAAAATAGTTTCTTAGCCTATGGTGCATTAGGCACAAACCGTGTACTTATCTTGCACCGAAACTAACACTATCTCCAAAGAGATCGAAGTGAGATTCTATATGACACACGTGATCTAGGAGTTCTATTGGGTGCTTCCAATTATATTTCGAAGCATATGGTACGTTCCATGCAATTAGTGCACTTATCTTGCATCAAGATTAGCACTATCTCCAAACAAAAGCAAACTGAGCTTCCACTTGAGCCCCTTTACCTAGGAGTATCATCGGGTGCATCCAAAATGGTTTCTTAGCCTATGATGCTTTAGGCGCAAACTGTGTACCTATCTTGCACCAAAACTAACTCTGTCTCCAAACAGACCGAAGCGAGATTCCATATGACACACATGATCTAGGAGTTCTATCAGGTGCGAACAAATCGTTTTCCGAGAATATGGTATATTCCATGCAAACCGTACACCTATCTTGCATCAAGAATTGCACTGTCTTCAAACAGACCGAACTGAGCTTTCACTTGAGCCTCTTCACCTAGGAGTACCATCGGGAACTTCCACAACGGTTTCAGAGCCTATGGTGCACTAGGCACAAACCATGCACCGGTCTTGCACCGAAACTAATACTATCTCCAACTGGACTGAAGTGAGATTCCAAATGATACACTTCATCTAGCAGTTCCATCGGGTGCATCTATAGTTCCATCGGGTGTGTCCAAATTGATTTCAGAGCATATAGTATGTTCCATGCAAACTGTGCACCTATTTTGCATCAAGATTAGAACTATCTCCAAACAGACAGAACCAAGATTCCACATGAGCCTCTTCACCAAGGAGTACCATCGCGTGCGTCCAAAACAGTTTCTTAGCCTATGGTGCATTAGGCTCAAACCGTGTGCCTATCTTACACCGAAACTAACACTATCTTCAAAGAGATCGAAATGAGATTCTATACAAACACTATTTCTAAGCATATAGTATGTTCCATGCAATTCGTGCACCTATCTTACATCAAGATTAGCACTATCTCCAAACAAAAGCAAACTGAGCTTCCTCTTGAGCCCCTTTACCTAGGAGTATCATCGGTTGCATCCAAAATGGTTTATTAGCCTATGATGCATTAGGCGTAAACTGTGTACCTATCTTGCACCAAAACTAACTCTGTCTACAAACACACCGAAGCGAGATTCCATATGACACATGTCATCTAGGAGTTCTATTGGGGTGCGTCCAAATGGATTTCTTAGCATATGGTATGTTCCATGCAAACCGTGCACCTATTTTGCATCAAGATTAGCACTATCTCCAAACAAATCGAACCGACCTTCCACTTGAGCCTCTTCACCTAGGATTATCATCGCGTGCTTCCATAATGGTTTCTAAGCCTATGGTGCATTATGCGCAAACCATCCACCAATCTTGCACCTAAACTAACACTGTCTCCAAACATATTGAAGCAAGATTCCATATGACACACATGATCTAGGAGTTCTATCGGGTGCGTCCAAATTGATTTCCGAGAATATGGCACGTTCCATGCAAACCGTACACCTATCTTGCATCAAGATTCGCACTATCTCCAAATAGACCAAACCGAGCTTTAACTTGAGCCTCTTCACCTAGGATTACCATCGGGAACTTCCACAACGATTTCTGAGCCTATGGTGCACTGGGCACAAACCATGCAACTATTTTGCACCGAAACAAATCTTTCTCCAAGTGAACCGAAGCGAGATTCCATATGATACACTTCCTATAGTATTTCCATCGGGTGCATCTACAGTTCCATCGGGTTTGTCCAAATTGATTTCTGAGCATATGGTATGTTCCATGCAAACCGTGCACCTATCTTGCATCAAGATTAGAACTATCTCCAAACAGACAGAACTGTGTGCGTCCAAAATAGTTTCTTAGCCTATGGTGCATTAAGCACAAATCGTGTACCTATCTTGCACCGAAACTAAAACTATCTCCAAAGAAACCAAAGTGTGATTCTATATGACACACGTCATCTAGGAGTTCTATTGGGTGCTTCCAAATATATTTCGAAGCATATGGTATGTTCCATGTAAACCGTGCACCTATCTTGCATCATTATTAGAAATATCTCCAAACAGACAGAACCAAGATTCCACTTGAGCCCCTTTACCTAGGAGTATCATCGGGTGCATCCAAAATGGTTTCTTAGCCTATGATGCATTAGGCGCAAACTGTGTACCTATCTTGCACCAAAACTAACTCTGTCTCCATATAGACCGAAGCGAGATTCCATATGACACATGTCATCTAGGAGTTCTATTGGGGTGCGTCCAAATGGATTTCTTAGCATATGGTATGTTCCATGCAAACCGTGCACCTATCTTGCATCAAGATTAGCACTATCTCCAAACAGATCGAACCGACATTCCACTTGAGCCTCTTCACCTACGATTATCGTCGGGTGCTTCCATAATAGTTTCTGAGCCTATGGTGCATTATGCGCAAATCATGCACCAATCTTGCATCAAGATTAGAACTATCTCCAAACAGACAGAACCAAGATTCCACATGAGCCTCTTCAACAATTAGTACCATCACGTGCGTCCAAAATAGTTTCTTAGGCTATGGTGCATTAGGCTCATGCAAACCGTACACCTATCTTTCATCAAGATTAGCACTATCTCCAAACAGACCGAACCGAGCTTTCACTTGAGCCTCTTCACCTAGGAGTACCATCGGGAACTTCCACAACGATTTCTGAGCCTATGGTGGGCACAAACCATGCAACTATCTTGCACCGAAACTGATACTATCTCCAACTGGACCGAAGCGAGATTCCATATGATACACTTCATCTAGTAGTTCCATCGAGTGCATCTACAATCCATCGGCTTTGTCCAAATTTATTTCTAAGCATATGGTATGTTCCATACAAACCGTGCACCTATCTTGCATCAAGATTAGAACTATCTCCAAATAGACAGAACAAAGATTCCACATGAGCCTCTTCACCAAGGAGTACCATCGCGTGCGTCCAAAATAGTTTCTTAGCCTATGGTGCATTCGGCACAAACCGTGTACCTATCTTGCACCCAAACTAACACTATCTCCATAGAGACCGAAGTGAGATTCGATATGACACACGTCATCTTTCTATTGGGTGCTTCCAAATATATTTCTAAGCATATAGTACGTTCCATGCATTTCGTGCACCTATCTTACATCAAGATTAGCACTATCTCCAAACAAAGCAAACTGAGCTTCCATTTGAGCCCCTTTACCCAAGAGTATCATCGGGTGCGTCCAAAATGGTTTCTTAGCCTATGATGCATTAGGCGTAAACTGTGTACCTATCTTGCTCCAAAACTAACTCTGTCTCCAAACAGGCCGAAGCGAGATTCCATATGACACATGTCATCTAGGAGTTCTATTCGGGTGCGTCCAAATGGATTTCTTAGCATATGGTATGTAACATGCAAACCGTGCACCTATTTTGCATCAAGATTAGCACTATCTCCAAACAAATCGAACCGACCTTCCACCTGAGCCTCTTCACCTAGGATTATCATCGGGTGCTTCCATAATGGTTTCTAAGCCTATGGTGCATTATGCACAAACCATACACCAATCTTGCACCTAAACTAACACTATCTCCAAACAGATTGAAGCGAGATTCCATATGACACACATGATCTAGGAGTTCTATCGGGTGCGTCAAAATTGATTTCCGAGAATATGGTACGTTTCATGCAAACCGTACACCTATCTTGCATCAAGATTAGCACTATCTCCAAACAGAGCGAACTGAGCTTTCACTTGAGCCTCTTCAACTAGGAGTACCATCGGGAACTTCCACAACGGTATCAGAGCCTATGGTGCACTAGGCACAAACCATGCACCAGTCTTGCACCGAAAGTAATACTATCTCCAACTGGACTGAAGCGAGATTCCATATGATACACTTCATCTAGCAGTTCTATCGGGTGTGTCCAAATTGATTTCAGAGCATATAGTATGTTCCATGCAAACTTTGCACCTATCTTGCTTCAAGATTAGAACTATCTCCAAACAGACAGAACCAAGATTCCACATGAGCCTCTGCACCAATGAGTACCATCGCGTGCATCCAAAAGAGTTTCTTAGCCTATGGTGCATTAGGCTCAAACCGTGTACCTATCTTGCACCGAAACTAACACTATCTCCAAAGAGACCGAAGTGAGATTCTATACTAACACTATTTCTAAGCATATGGTACTTTTAAAATAAGCAACAAGGTAGAGACAAATAGCAAGGATAGGGATATAGTATGGATGAAAATACAAAGGTTTATAGAGTAAGGATTTTATGACAATTCCAAAACCTTAATACGACCAATTTCTAACTAGTCTTGCGTCCTACAGTCAGTATTGCTCTGATACCACTTTGTAATACCCGATTTTAAGGACAAAACCAGATATGCACCATATGTGAGTTTTAGAAAACAAATCTCACATATACCAAAACTTCTCCTGAGGTGTGGGGGAAATTGCAAAAGTGAGCACATATCGTACTCAACAAGTATAACCAGGAGTTCATGAGGCTCAATAAGCTGACACTGGTTTGACTGCATTTAGCTTTTAATAGTGGAAAACATGTTTAAGCATTGGATCGCAAATATCAAGGTAGCTTAATTAATCCCATAACCACATGATCAATTGTATACAAGAATTATGAATAACACATATAAACAATATAATAAACCATCATTTATCATCATTAATCAAGTTCATCAGTGTCCATCTATTCCGTCAGTTTTCCGGGCCGCCCGTATCCGTGGGCACGGCTAGTATACCAGATTTAACACTCTGCAGAGGTTGTACATCTTTACCCATGAGTCATGATTTACCCTTTCGCCCGAGGCCCGTCGACCTCTTAGCTCACTTCCAAGGAAAGCCGGCAGGGTTCACTATGAAGTCTTCAAAGGTTCGTCTAACAAGTTAGGGCCGCAAGGTTTCCTTTGCACGCAGATATAGATACCCCCTTCCAAATGGCATAATGACGCACAGCCTATACACATAAGGACAGGGGCTCGCACTATACCCAAAACGGTTCAGCCCCTCCGCCCTTTCGGGTAACCTCTAACAAGCTAGAAAAGCTTACTCATACTTGACTAAAGCCAGAGCCATATAGCCCTCGTGGTTGTACGAGTTGTCCCAGCTTTTGCCAAAGGATAAGTCCTTATGGAGGGTCAAGATCAATCCAGCAAAAGCCAGAGTTCTTTCCACCGTTTATGTTCAAGTTGCTAGAAAGCTTATTTTATTGTTTATTGTATATCCAAACATTCATGTTACAAGATCATGGATTATAATCAAGCACTAGCAAGAACTACCCAAATGCATATCCAAATAGGTAACAAGGAATTCAGGATAACAATCATCTATGATTTTGCTAAGGTCATCAAGGTGGACACATGCATACGATAAGTATTGTATTAATTGTGTACAGGTAACAAGGATAATCCCCAGTTATACTTGTTGTCGGTGTTTTCCCCACGGGGGGTCACACCAATGAGTAAATTTGTATGCGTGCTCCCTTTCCCAGATGGTGATGCAAAAAGACACAAGAATTTATCCTAGTTCGGGCAAGAGAAGGCCCTACGTCCAGCGGGGGGGAGAGTTTGTATTATTTTGCACCTAAGTGCTTGTACAGGGGTGAATACAAGTGTAGTGTGAGCGGGATGATGTATGAGAGTTCTAGCGTGTGCGGGTGAAGTGTTGCGTGATGATCTATCTATTTCCGGGCCCTTCCTTTTATAGCACCAAGGAGAGACCCAGGGTACATGTATGGGTGTCAGAGTAGGGGTCGATAGGAGCATGGCACGCTGACCTACTCGAGGCCCCCGTACCGGCGTGGTCTCGAGCCGTCCCGTCTTAGTAGCCTGGTGATGATTACGCGTGCCCCTGCAGCCTGCTCTGCGCGCCGTCTTGGGCTGGTTCACCGGTCGCACGCCTGTACGATACGGCGGCAGATCCGGCGGAGTGGTTGCGGTGTTGTCAGTCGACGCCCAACTCGTCCCTAGGAAGGAACCAGGTCTGGTCGAGGGTCAGACCCCGTGCAAAGCCCTGATGTCCGGAGCGCTGACCTTGGTTGTCTCAAGGGGGTCCTGATTAGACGTTCCATCCCTATTTCCCTCGCCCTGACACGCCCTGGGTCGTTTGGTGGGGAAGGCTGCAAAAAGAACGACGGGACGGGTGCCTGTTCCCTATCACGCTTCCCGTGACCAGTGTGTTAGGTGGGGAAGTGTCAGGCGCATTAAATGCCCTGGCTCTCGTGCGCGCGTCAGACGGCGGGCGGCGTCCTTGCGCTCGACGCCTCCCGGTTCGCGCGAACCCGTTTCCGTATTCGACGGTAGCTAGCGCTCGACCCCTGACTGATTCGCTCGACGCTGTTCCGTCTTCGAGGCTGCGGTCGTCGACGACCGCACACATGTATGACCAGAGCGTTGAGTTGAGGGCCTCGACCTTTGTACGGGTAATCTCGTTATGTGCATCGGTGAGGGTACCCCTTATTGATACCCTCGACAGTAGCCCCCGAGTCTCTATTCGAGTGCTAGCGCTCGAGTAGAGGCTTTGTGTTGCGATCAAATTTCTGTGGGGGCGCGCGAGCGACCCCGCGGGGGTAGCCCCCGAGCCCTTGGAGGAGTTTTTGACTCCTTTGAGGGTTATTTTACCTAATTCGCAGAAACGCTATCGACAGCCGTGGTGGAAGGTTCTGATTGGCTCGTTTTGCGTGGAGGTTTCGATAGAGCGAGCGTCTTCCACCCCAGGTTGAGTTCCTAGTGGGTAGTCCAAGTGAGAACCTGTGCCCCTTTCGAGGGGGTCAGCTGTAGACCGGAGGCGTCCTCATAAAGCAGGGTCGACGTGGTCGGGGATACTGGTCTCATTCGATAGAGTCCAGCGGCTCGACGCCTCCCATCGGGGGGATTCCTCTCGACTGTCTCGACCCCACCTTGGACATCGCCGACAAGTCTTCGAGGCGGGCCTTGATTTTCGACCGCTCGCTGGGGATCCCTGACTCTGGTGCTCGAGATCGGTTGTCAAACCCTTTCGGTGGGCCAGCCATCGACCTCTCGAGACTCTCGTGGGCTCATCCCTTGGCTTACGAGGGAAGGAAAAGACCGTGGGCGGTTCGCCTTCTTGCCCGTTGGGTGCGCCTTTTTAGGTGGGAGACGTTACGACACTGTGTTGGCGCGGAATTCGGGGCGCTCCACCTGTGAGGAGGGAAAGGACCGTTAGACGGCGCATTTACGGAGGGGAGTTACCTCTTTTATCGGATCTGCCCGTTGGTGGACAGCTGCCTATAAATGTGTCCTGGTATCGCTGTTCTCCCTTCTGCCTCCCATCTTCATTCTCGCCTCAGCCCTCTCGCTGCCTTAGTTCCCTTGCCATCCTGCGTGCGCGTGCCCCCCTCGAGTAGTAGCGGATCCGCCATCCTTCCGGCTAGGATGCCTGTGAGGCTTGTCGCCGCCGACGACTG
Source organism: Sorghum bicolor (assembly GCF_000003195.3). Taxonomy (NCBI): domain Eukaryota; kingdom Viridiplantae; phylum Streptophyta; class Magnoliopsida; order Poales; family Poaceae; genus Sorghum; species Sorghum bicolor. The sequence goes on from NW_018396410.1 coordinate 181,887, forward strand.
GCGCCCGTCGTCGATGACGGAGCGCCGGCTGCAAGAGCTTGAGAGGGAGGGACTCCTGCGCCGTCGCACCTCGCTGTCGTCGCCGGAGTGGATCGCGCCACCGGCGGACCACAGGGAACCCAGGCCGCCCAAGGGCTATGTGGTTTCGTTCGCCAAGTTCCACCGCCACGAGCTAGGCGCTCCCCCGAGCCGCTTCATGCGGGCACTCTGCCACCACTACGGGGTGGAGCTCCGCACTTCTCCCCAAACACCATCACCGTCGCGGCGGTCTTCGCCGCGGTGTGTGAAGGCTATTTGGGGATGATGCCCCACTGGGAGCTGTGGCTCCACCTCTACAGGGGCGAGCTCTTCAACGCCCCCACCGGGACCACCGGCGTGAGGAAGCCTGTTCGGGCGGGTTGCCTCAACCTCGTGTTGAAGACCGGGAAGACGGAGAGGCCGCGCGAGTACATCCCGGTGGGACTATCGACCAACCACGCCGGCTGGGATTCCCAGTGGTTCTACTTAAGGAACGACGACGACCTCCTGCCCGCCTACACCGGGAGTCTGATCACGTAGCGTTCGGAGAATTGGACGTACGGCGTCGTCCAGGCTCATCAATCTCGGCTCGACCCCCTCCTCGATGTCATGAAGAAACTGCGCTCGGAGGGGTTGACCGCCGCCCTCGTCCTCTCGGCCGTCCATCACCGGAGAATTCTCCCGTTGATGTCTCGACCGCTGAGGATGGACGAGATGGCTCCCGGCGCCTTGTCCCGGGACCTCAAGGCATGCCGGATGTCAAGCGAGGCTCCGGCAAACGACGAAGTCGCGGCCCTGGTCAGGGCCGCCATTGCTGGTGACTTCAAGCCGGAGCATGTTAACGGCTTCCCCATGAGGCCAGACGCAGGCTCGATCGATCTGGTATGTTTTCTTCTCGCGCGCGGCCTCGATTCTGGGTTCCTTTTCTTTCCTCTTTTCTAAGTCCACCTTTGTTCTGGCAGGGACGGATTGATGTTCGGTCCTCGAGGCCTCTAGTAAAGGAGGACGAGGTTGATCGCGACGCGCGGCGCCGGTCCGCCGAGAAGTCAAAGTCCGCCAAGGACTCTAAGAAGAAAGGGGAGAAAAAGAAAAACCTCGATCGCCAAGCATTAGAGGCGCGTCGGTCTAAATCCAGGCAGAGGGGGGAGCCTGAGGAAGAGTCCCCCAGCGACGATGATGGTGGAGATGATGACGAGGACAGCGATGACTCCGAGGGGATGGTGTCTCGCCTCGACCGCATCCTCGAGGGTCCGTCTCGAGGCGACCTCGACGCCCCGCGGATGGGGATACCAAAGGAGGGACCTGGCGGATCTCACCACCCTCGTGCCGACACCCCTCCGATGCCCTCGACTGGTCAGGTCGCCCCGCGCCCTCCCCCCGTGCCCAAGACGGGTGGCCATGCTAGGCCCCAGGCGACGGGGCCGCTGACTCGCGGTCGTGCCGCGGCCTCCGAGAAAGGAGACACTGGCCGCAGGAGCGTCAGTCCCGGTGCCCCCCAAACGGAAGTTGCTGGGCCAAGGCCGACGCCTGCCCTCGAGGGGTCTGGGACCTTGACACGGGGTGGCCCGAGGCCCATCGGCCGGGGCACCGGCAGGCGAGCAGTCCTCCCTGTCGGGTAAGCTCTTCGATGTTGTGACTTTTGTTCTACGCCTCCTTGTTTACCAGTCTTTTTACGCTGGTTCTTTTTGTTTCAGATTAAAGCGGACGCTTGAAAAAGCTCAGCCTTTGATGGTGAAGAGGCTCAAAGCGGGAGCAGCCTCCAAGGAGCCAGGTTTGTGGCTTACTTTTGGGACTTGTGACGTTCTTATGTTGGGCATTATAGTGACCGGCCTCTATTCCTTGTTGTACAGGCTCCTCTAACTCTCGTCCTTCGGCCGACGCTGAGAGCACCCTGCCTCGTCGCGAGCCTGCCCCGTCGCCACCGACGCGGGCCGAGGCGCCCCAGACCCAGGGGCAAGAGGGAGCCCCCGAGCCTCCCCGATTGGGGGTCGAGGCGGACCCCATTACCATCAGCGACACATCTGGTGGCAACGAGACGTCGGGGGATGCCCATCCTATGGAGGAGGAGGCGTCAACCTCCCTCATCGCGGGACAGACTCCCTGGCCCGCTGGTCTTCACGCCCTCGAGGAGCAGAAGAAGAAAGAGGAGGAGGATGAGGAGCGAGAGCGCGAGGCAACGCGGCAGCCGCAGGAGCAAGGCCGCGGGCAAGAGCCGCAGGAGCACGAGGAGCAACAACAGCAGCAGCAGCAGCAGCAACAGCAACAGCAGCAACAAGCAGAGCAACAACAACAGATGCCCGAGGTGGAGCAGCAGCAGCAGCATCAGGGGTGCCAAGAAGAAGGACCGCTCGAGCCCCCGCCTCAAGATCTGCCCCAACCCGTACCACCGGCGCCGCAAGAGCCCGGAGAGCAGGAAGAAGATTTGCCGGTGTACGGCCCTCCAACCCCAGCGTGGCTCCTTCCGGGGGCGCCCGCCGCGATCCGGGCAGAGCCGGGGCGAGCGGACGGTGTGGTGGCGCTCGCCTGCATGATGCGCACCCCCGCCGACCCCGAGTCCGAGATCAAGAGGACGATTTACGGCATGGACGGGATCGCCCTAGGGTTCCTCCGGGAGTGTCGGGCGTGGGAGGACTACTTTCCCTCCGAGGAGGACGAGATAGGGACGTCAGGGAGTAAGGACGGTACCTGGAAGACGGTGGATGACGACGGGCAGTTCCCGTGCCTCGTCGACCTGTTCTTGCGCCACGGGGGCTCCCTCGAGACCGTCGAGGACCTTATCCGTGGCGTCAAGGCGCGGGCTGACCGGGAGATGGAGCACTGGTGCCCCGATCGGATCCGCATCCGGGCTTCCACCGATCCGTCCGAGCCCAACATCTTCCTGGACGATAGGAAGGAGGCGGAGAAGTGGGAACACGTCGAGGAGCTCCGCCTTTGGATGAAGCATGTGGTGGGGCTTCTGTCGGACGTCATCAACAACGGACTTGGGCCGGCCTACTTCGTGAGTATTTTTCGGTCCTTAGTTCTCATAGACCCTTTGGTTTCGTGTTCTAACCGTTTGACCCCCGGCTCGTAGGACATGAAAGAGACCTCCCGTATCAAGTCGAGCTTCATCCACGCCACAAGAGGAGGCTGGGAGCAGCTCCCCGTCCTCAAGGACCAACTCCTCGAGTCGCAAGAAAAGCTCCTTAAGGCCTATAAAGACCTCATAGCGCTCGAGGAGGAGAAGAAGGCGAGGGAGGCTGCCCTGGCCGAGGCTCGAGAGGCCTCAAGGAAGGCGGAGGAGGAGACGACGCTGCTGCGGGAGAGGGCTCTGACAGTCGAGGAGGCCGTATCTAAAGCCCAGGAGGAGGCCCTATCCTACAAGAGCGTCATTGCACACCTGGACAAGGAGAAGGGCCTTCTCAAGACCGACCTTGACTCCCTTCGAGAGTCCTTCCAAAAGATGAAGGTGGAGCACGTGAACGGCGAGATCGCCAGGAGCGCCGCGGAGGAAGCCAAGAGGAAGGCCCTCGAAGATCTTGAGGCGGAGCGGGCTCGATCCCGCAGGCTCTCTGACGACGTCGAACGTCTGAAGGGAGAGCTGTTGGAGAAGAGTGGGGCCATTGCTTAGGCTGGCAAGGCGATCGAGGATCTCCGCGTCACCAATACTGAGCTGGTACGCTCCAACAGAGAGATTGAGAGGGCCAACACCAGATTCGTCGGCGAGAACACGGCCCTAGAGGAGAGTGTCCGCGGTACGTTTCCTTTGTCGGATTTCTTTTTCGAGGTGTTCTTGGTTTTTCCTAAAGCTTCTTGTATTGGCATTTATAGGGCTTAAGGACGAACTCTTGGCCGTCCAAGCCGAGGTCCGCAATGCTAAGGCCCAGCTCGAGGCGGAGGTCGCTTTGAACCGTCGAGTGCGAACGGCGGTGAGCGATCTCTCGACCTCCTGGGAGATCGAGCCTATGGATGAGTCGAAGGAGGACGCTCGAGGCGACGCACTGGTCGACCAGCTGTGCTACATAGGCGCGACGCTGCGAGATCGGGTGCGGGATGCCCTCCACATCGGGGTGAAGCGGGCAATGGCGGTTGTCTGCTCAGGCTTCTCCTACGACATGGAGGTGGTGTCCCACGGCTTCATCACCGACATCTCTAAGACCGACGCGGAGAACGAAGAGAGGCTCCACTCCTTGATCGACGACGCGGAGGTTCCTGGAGAGAGGCTGGCCAAGTTTTTTGAGCCTGAGGTGCTTCCTCCTGAGACTAGCTCGGGCATAGGCGAGGGTGGCGAGGATCGAGCTGAAGACTGAGGCCTGCGAGCCTGCTTAGGGTGCCTGGGGCCCCTTGTACAGTACTCTTATTAACTTGTTTTTTAAGTGATACAGTGTCTTTTAAGTGTTTATTAAATGTTTATCTGTCTTTCTGCTCGAGGCTCTTTTATTTCCCTTTGCGCCTACGTTTGTACTCCTTGTTCGCTCTTTCGTCAAAGACAGCCTCGATCACCTCAAGGGTGGGGAAGTGAGTAGAGTTTCCATAGCCCGGGGGCGTAGGAGTTCTTAGGCTCGTTGTCCCTCGGCCCTCAAGGGGCTCGAGGCGCCTCAACTACTCGAACGTGCAAGGTTTACTAAGTAAGGAAGAGAGAAATTTTTTGGCTTTCTCCGACACTTGGGGGGGGGGAGTCGCCCCCCTAGTAGCCCCCGAGGGGGTATCGACTATGATGGGTCATAGTTGGTACTCCCTTCTAACGTCGAGATTTGTGAGAAAGTAAATCGCTCGAGGGAAAGGTTTCATTTATTCACACGTTCATTTACAAGGCCTTGGTACAGAATGTACGTAAGAACATAAGGTTTTGAACTTCTAGGGGTAGAATCAACGTAGCTGTTCGATGTTCCACGCGTTGGTGAAGATCGCCCCCTTTTCGTCCGCGAGCTTGTATGTCCCTGGCTTCAGGACTTCGGCCACCACGTATGGGCCCTCCCAAGGTGGTGTCAGCTTGTGGCGTCCTTGATTGCTTTGCCGGCGTCGTAGGACAAGGTCGCCCACGTTTAAGTCCCTCTTGCGCACGTGCTTGTCGTGGTAGCGTCGAAGTTTCTGCTGATATCTGGCAGAGTTGAGGAGGGCCATGTCTCGAGCCTCCTCGAGTTGGTCGACCGCATTTTCTTGAGTCTCCTTATTTGATTGCTTGTTGTACGCTTTGAGTCGAGGTGACTCATACTCGAGGTCTGTGGGGAGGACAGCCTCAGACCCGTAGACCATGAAGAATGGGGTGTACTTTGTGGCCCTGCTTGGTGTTGTCCTTAGGCTCCATAGGACCGAGGAAAGCTCCTCGACCCATTTCTTGCCGAATTTCTTCAAGCGATTGTAGATCCTTGGCTTGAGTCCTTGCAAAATCATGCCGTTGGCACGCTCGACCTGGCTGTTAGTTCGAGGGTGGGCTACTGCAGACCAGTTCACATGGATGTGATGCTGATCGCAGAAGTCCAAGAACTTTTTGCCGGTGAACTGAGTGCCGTTGTCGACGGTAGCTAGCGCTCGACCCCTGACTGATTCGCTCGACGCTGTTCCGTCTTTGAGGCTGCAGTCGTCGACGACCGCACACATGTATGACCAGAGCGTTGAGTTGAGGGCCTCGACCTTCGTACGGGTAATCTCGTTATGTGCATCGGTGAGGGTACCCCTTACTGATACCCTCGACACTTGCCTTGATCAAAGCTCTCCTGAGTCTGCTGGTCTTCAAAGGCTTGGTCTTGATCACCAACGTAAAGCTCACCGACTAAACTCGATCATCACTCAACAACACGCATTCCAATGTAGACAATCACACACGAAGCAAACAAGCTATAATTAGAACAATACACCAAATAGTGGTAAAACAAAGATAAAAGTTTATGAAAATATTCTACACAGCGCTACGACCACACAAACGTAAAGTTCACGAAAATCGGAATTAAAACGTATAAGTTATGAAATTCCTAAGATTTTACATAGAAAAGTAATTAATTAATTAGGGTCATGAAATTAAAAAGTTTAAAACTGAGTAAATAATATTACTAACATGTAGAGCTCATTAATACAAATCTAATGCAATTTGAATGGGTCAAAACAGAGTTAAAACGAAGATACGACTTAAATAAGCTGGTGTATTTCCTATGTATTTCTAGATTTGTTTTCTAAAGAAAAACGGCCACAAAACATATCTATGTCATCATGTGGTCATCTTGATGTCATGAAAGCTAGCTAAATTGCAGAGTACGCACACTCGGGCTGCTTTTACCTTGCTGGTCACGTACTGATATGGATGCAAAGTGCCATATGCTTGCAGCTTGCAAAACACCAAGACGGAGCTAGCTAGCGCGGCGCTTGGACTCGACGTCGATACTTGACGAACCAGCATGGTAGACATAAAACGATAGGGACAAGACTATAGCTGAGACTTTGCTACCTTTGGGCGATGCTCCGAGAAGCAATGCGGCGGCAAAACGGCAGCGCCCATGGAGACCGAGAGCGATGACGGCTTCTAGGGTTGCGGCAGCGCTGCAGCACTTGGACGGCGGCGGCTCATGGAAGGCCGAGGGTAGGACTGGATGTATTATCTATCTAACCTCTAAATAAATCGCTTTGCCCAAACCCTAGCGCTTAGCCTCCATACACGAATACTACCAGCTGTCTTTTGGTCTGTCGGCGAACCAACATATCAATCGAGTCCATGTCTGATTAGGTAACGAATCAACTCCAAATCATATTACGTACGTGGACACTCAGCCCGGCTTACAAATCGAGTCTGATACGTGTACGTGCAGGTAAATATGTGTACGCTCTGTTCGGCTAACTGACCTTTGCTAGGCTATCAGCTCACATGACCAATCGAGTACAAATGCTTTGAGCGTTTAGAAAAAAAATAGATATTTTATTACTTTTCAGGATTAATTACTTTCGTGAATAAAATAATTCTACGAAAGTCCTGATTTACTGTTTAAGCTGCAAAAAAAATACTCCGAAAGCTCCGAATGAATGTCTAAGGTGAGAAACGAAAAAATTTAATTGTAGAAAAAGATAAAGATGTGTCGGACAAGGACAACCTACTAAATGTATTTTTAAAGACTTTACTCACTATCAACACACAAAGGAGCAATAAGTAAACATCATATGCACCAGCATGTCTGCACAATAATGTTGCTAAACCTTATGATAAATTTTGAATTTAATAAAAAAAATATTATTTTCTTATATTTTCATGAGCACAAAATATAATATTAAATCAATTTACATCTACTTCCAAAAGAGCATAATTTAGGGTGTTACAAACACTATCTCCAAAGAGACCGAAGTGAGATTCTATATGACACACATCATCTAGGAGTTCTATTGGGTGCTTCCAAATATATTTCTAAGCATATGGTACGTTCGATGCAATTCGTGCACCTATCTTGCATCAAGATTAGCACTATCTCCAAACAAAGCAAACTGAGCTTCCACTTGAGCCCCTTTAACTAGGAGTATCATCGGGTGCATCCAAAATGGTTTCTTAGCCTATGATGCATTAGGTGCAAACTGTGTACCTATCTTGCACCAAGACCAAAGCGAGATTCTATATGACACATGTCATCCAGGAGTTCTATTGGGGTGCGTCCAAATGGATTTCTTAGCATATGGTATGTTCCATGCAAACCATGCACCTATCTTGCATCAAGATTAGCACTATCTCCAAACAGATCGAACTGACCTTCCACTTGAGCCTCTTCACCTAGGATTATCATCGGGTGCATCCATAATGGTTTTTGAGCCTATGGTGCATTATGCGCAAACCATGCACCAATCTTGCACCTAAACTAACACTGTCTCCAAACAGATTGAAGCGAGATTCCATATGACACACATGATCTAGGAGTTCTATCGGGTGCGTCCAAATTGATTTCTGACAATATGGTATGTTCCATGCAAACCGTACACCTATCTTTCATCAAGATTAGCACTATCTCCAAATAGACCGAACCGAGCTTTCACTTGAGCTTCTTCACCTAGGATGTACCATTGGGAACTTCCACAACAATTTCTGAGCCTATGGTGCACTGGGCACAAACCATGCAACTATCTTGCACTAAAACTAATACTACCTCCAACTGGACCAAAGCAAGATTCCATATGATACACTTCATCTAGTAGTTCCATCGAGTGCATCTACAGTTCCATCGGGTGTGTCCAAATTGATTTCTGAGCATATAGTATGTTCCATGCAAACCGAGCACCTATCTTGCATCAAGATTAGAACTATCTCCAAATAGACAGAACCAAGATTCCACATGAGCCACTTCACCAAGGAGTACCATCGCGTGCGTCCAAAATAGTTTCTTAGCCTATGGTGCATTAAGCACAAACCGTATACCTATCTTGCACCGAAACTAACACTATCTCCAAAGAGACCAAAGTGAGATTCTATATGACACACGTCATCTAGGAGTTCTATTGGGTGCTTCAAAATATATTTCTAAGCATATGGTACGTTCGATGCAATTCATGCACCTATCTTGCATCAAGATTAGCACTATCTCCAAACAAAGCAAACTGAGCTTCCACTTGAGCCCCTTTACCCAGGAGTATCATCAGCTGCATCCAAAATGGTTTCTTAACCTATGATGCATTAGGCGCAAACTGTGTACCTATCTTGCACCAAAACTACATTCGTCTCCAAACAGACCAAAGCGAGATTCCATATGACACATGTCATCTAGGAGTTCTATCGGGTGCGTCCAAATTGAATTCTTAGAATATGCTACGCTCCATGCAAACTGTACACTATCTTTCATCAAGATTAGCACTATCTCCAAACAGATCGAACCAACCTTCCACTTGAGCCTCTTAACCTAGGAGTACCATCGGGAACTTCCACAACGATTTCTAAGCCTATGATGCACTGGGCACAAACCTTGCAACTATCTTGCACCGAAACTATACTATCTCCAACTCGACCGAAACGAGATTCCATATGATACACTTCATCTAGTAGTTCCCTTGGGTGCATCTACAGTTCTATCGGGTGTGTCCAAATTGATTTCTGAGCATATGGTATGTTTCATGCAAACCGTGCACCTATCTTGCATCAAGATTAGAACTATCTCCAAACAGACAGCACAAAGATTCCACATGAGCCTCTTCACCAAAGAGTACCATCACGTGCGTCCAAAATAGTTTCTTAGCCTATGGTGCATTAGGCACAAACCGTGTACCTATCTTGCATCGAAACTAACACTATCTCCAAAAAGACCGAAGTGAGATTCTATATGACACACGTCATATAGGAGTTCCATTGGGTGCTTCCAAATATATTTCGAAGCATATGGTACGTTCGATGCAATTCGTGCACCTATCTTGCATCAAGATTAGCACTATCTCCAAACAAAGCAAACTGAGCTTCCACTTGAGCCCCTTTACCTAGGAGTATCATCGGGTGCATCCAAAATGGTTTCTTAGCCTATGATGCATTAGGCGCAAACTGTGTACCTATCTTGCACCAAAACTAACTCTGTCTCCAAACAGACCAAAGCGAGATTCTATATGACACATGTCATCTAGGAGTTCTATTGGGGTGCGTCCAAATGGATTTCTTTGCATATGGTATGTTCTAGGCAAACCGTGCACCTATCTTGCATCAAGATTAGCACTATCTCCCAACAGATCGAACCGACCTTCCACTTGAGCCTCTTCACCTAGGAGTACCATCGGGAACTTCCACAACGATTTCTGAGCCTATGATGCACTGGGCACAAACCATGCAACTATCTTGCACCGAAACTAATACTATCTCCAACTGGACCGAAGCGAGATTCCATATGATACACTTCATCTAGTAGTTCCAATGGGTGCATCTACAGTTCTATCGGGTGTGTCCAAATTGATTTCTGAGCATATGGTATGTTCCATGCAAACCGTGCACCTATCTTGCATCAAGATTAGAACTATCTCCAAACAGACAGAACAAAGATTCCACATGAGCGTCTTCACCAAAGAGTACCATCACATGCGTCCAAAATAGTTTCTTCGCCTATGGTGCATTAGACACAAACCGTGTATCTATCTTGCACTGAAACTAACACTATCTCCAAAAACACAGAAGTGAGATTCTATATGACACACGTCATCTAGGAGTTCTATTGGGTGCTTCCAAATATATTTCGAAGCATATGGTACGTTCGATGCAATTCATGCACCTATCTTGCATCAAGATTAGCACTATCTCCAAACAAAGCGAACTGAGCTTCCACTGGAGCCCCTTTACCCAGGAGTATCATCGGGTGCATCCAAAATGGTTTCTTAGCCTATGATGCATTAGGCGCAAACTGTGTACTATCTTGCACCAAAACTAACTCTGTCTCCAAACAGACCAAAGCGAGATTCTATATGACACATTGTTGACGGTCCTTAATGCTCACATTTAACCATCAACTAATCATGGAAAAGGATCCAAATGCAACAAACACCCAGACTTAGGGTTTTATCTGATAGAATTCCACGAGTTTTGGTGTTTGTCTATTTCTGCAGGGGGTTATCAGGAAATACGGAAGAAAGGCCCACACGTCGGGTTTACATAGAGATATTAACGTGCCGCGCAATTTTCTATCATCTAGAAGACTCCAGAAGCCACGAGAAGGAAGCGGAGGCCGAGAAGGCTTAGGGACAGGGCGCCCGCCCAAGTCCTGAGGGCGCCCGCCCTGGGGTTCTGCCCAATCACGTCCAAACTCGCGGATCGTGCTCCACCAACCTAAGGGATCAAGGATAACTGTTCAATCAATGTCGGTTTGATCCAACGGCCCATATTCACTTGAAGGGACTATAAAACCAGACCCCCTGGCCCCTGGAGATCATACCTCTTCTACAGAATCAAAGCTAGGGTTTCAATTCTTCATCCAAGTAGAGAGGATCCCTCTAGTTCTTCTAGTTCTACCTCTAGTTCATCTAGATCTAGTTCTAGTTCATCTAGTTCTAGTTCCTCTAGTTCTAGTTCTAGTTAGTTCTAGTTGTAATCTAAAAAATAGGGAGAGAAGAGGAGAGCGGAGGAGGAGCCGGATCTGTCGGATCTTCCTCAACATTATACTTTTGCAGCAACTGGTTCATTCTTCATCGTTCTCCAAGTTCTTCAATTCATAATTCCTGAGTTCTTTAATTACTTTTATTTACATTCAAGTTATTTATTGGATTCCCGCTTGCATCAAGTGCTCTAGTCTTTATAACGCTAGAGTAGTAATTAATAGATTAGACGTGGTGTTTAGTCTTGCAATTACCTAGAATTGCACCCAATCCTATGGATTGTTGTGGTAGCCCTAGGGTAGTGACAACCCTAACGGTCGACGTATTCCACCTCGTTCAGATCGGTGTTTGTAGGACCGTAGTCAGACCTTCCTAGCCCCCTTCTCATCTCTTTCTGTGGTTAGTGCTCTGATGTCCCGATATAGATAATCTTGAAGTAATTCTTGATTCTTAGATCAACTAGAGAACTCTCAAGAAACTTCCTCTCTTCCCACCAAAAATAATTATATAGTTATCCTTGGGTGATCTTGGGTCTTAATTAGTACACTCACGTTCTCCGTGGAAAAATTGATACTCTGGAATACTCCCGAGTGAAGGCTACATCGGTATCCGTGCGCTTGCGGATTTTTCTGTTTGCGTTTAAAATACCCAACAAGCTTTCTGGCACCGTTGCCGGGGAACGGTAGCTGTGCTAGTTTCGAACCAAGTCGTCTGTGTATCCTTTTTCTTTTCCTTTTTACCACACTCACCTTATCATTTTCACCATACCACATGGATTTCACTCTAAGCATTAATGAGCATGGAATTTATTTCATAGCCACTTCATTTACTCCATGCTCATATGCAACATCTTCCCAATCCATTGGTTTTTCCAACATCACCACATTCGAGATCTCCAACTCCCTCATCCTTTCTATTTATAAAAACTTTAAAAGGGCGGTTGTCGATGCATATGTCTATATTAAATATTGCAGATCTCGTTGAGTTGATCTTGATATAGGTCAGCGTTGGAGGGGAAACCACTTCGCCGACATAAATTGATGGTTTCCCAAGGACAAGCTTAGTGTCCTAAAATAAGCACTGATCAGATTGTAACATGAGCTTTTAATTATTTGCAACATTACCTTGTGTGTTGAGCATATAAGGATAATTGTAAAAATATTCCTTCGGGTATTCTTGTCACTAACCTTTCCAGGATTGGAGCAAGAAGATCGGATGAATGACAAGCACAAGGTATGTCCAACCAATCATCATGCAACATTGAATTAAATTCATCCAATCTTGAATTTTGCAAAATTCAAGCTTGGGGGAGTACTTTACATAAAAACATCCTTTGCCATATTGCTATGTTAGTAGTCCCTACCTTTGAAACATGCTCATTTTGTTAAATACTAATCACACTACTTCATCTCCACTTGAGTAGATCTCTATAAATGCTCTCATGCTACCTTTATTTGCTTTAGTATATGTCTAGGTTTGGAGTAGTTTCATTTATCTCTTAATTAAGCATGGTGCTTAGTTTAGGAATGATGATCTTACTTCCAAGGGATTTTAAATTAAGCATGATGCTTAGGTTAAAATGCCCTCCTAAATCAAATTAGACATGGTGTCTAGGTTGATCTTTGAGCCAATAGTATGCTATAGTAGATATTGGATATTTTGTTGGACTAACCCCTGCAGGAAAGCTTTCAATATCGACCTGGGAAGTCCTGAGATAAACCCACATTGGAGACAAAGAGAGAGACACATGAAGTTTAACAATTTACACAAGGAAGACATAGCTCACAAGAGATGATCCATGGAGGGTGCCACAAACACGATGCACAACCACTAAGAAAGGAAAGCTTCCACAAGGCGATACTGTGCCATCACTCTTCAAGTAAGGTAACATCTTAAGGTACTTGACTATCACTTTTATAAGGTTCTCCTTGGTTCTGGCGTTCACATGAATAAAAGAGACAAACATGTATGATTTACAACTCTAGATTAACCAACCCAATCGATTCAACATGTTTAGTCCTTCCACCTTTGTGATCCCACACTCCTAATCATATGAGCTAAAATGTTGCACACTCAATCTTTGGAAGATATATATTATAAAAAACAACATAAATAATGATAGATTATCTTTCCTTTAGGTTGAGTGATCTGATCTGACAAATGTTTTAAATGCTACACTCATGATCTTATTATCCATCAACTTTGTCTTGCTCACTATGCTTGAGGTTAGAGAAGAACAAATACACTTTTGGTTCTGATGGTGTTTTCCACCAACAGGGCCCATGCACTTGATCTCTGCCTTGTCTCTATGAGCAGGTACACTTCGAGCAAAATATGAAGGAGTTTTTCAACTCCCAGACTCCACCAAGTGAAGAACCTAGATATACGAGCATAAACACACTGGAGATACTGGACACTCATGCAATCACTGCCCTGAGATGCTTGAGGACGTAACTACTGGAGTAACCCCGTTGTGGAAGTAATTACTCACCTTCTGCCGGTCAAGAGAGACAATCTAGGATGCCCCGTCATCCCGATCCCCATCGGCACGGTGGACTTCCCAGAAGCACTCTGCGACTTTGGCTCCAGCGTCAACATTATGCCCAGGGTACTCTATGAAAAATTCTTTACACATCCTTTATTAGAAACAACCATGGGTTTGCAGCTTGCAGATCGTACACTAAGTTTCCCAAAAGGAATATTGAAGAACCTCTGTGTCCGAGTTGGTACCTTGTACGCCACAGCAGACTTCGTGGTGATAGAGACCGGTTCTGATGAGAGGGCACCCGTCATCTTAGGGAGGCCATTCCTGAACACCTCGGGAGCTGTCATCTACGCTAGCGCTGCTAAAATCCATTTCTACATCAAGGGGAGGACGGAGACGTTTACCTTCAAGAATAAGACTACACAAATCTTAGAGCAATCCCGACATGAACCAAGGAAGAGGACCAACAGGAGGAACAGAAACAAGCAAATATGGACCAAGTCAGCTAAGATGGTCACTACAGTTCAAGGAGGTCAAGACCGTCGACTTAAGTCACCGTTCCTGACCAAAAAGGACGACCCAGACACTCCGAAAGGTTATTGTCATAGGAGAAGACGAGTACAATCCACCCATCATTCTTGGAAGACTGTTCCTCAGCACCGTTAAAGCAATCATCTACATTGGAACCGGAGAAGTCCACATGCACTTCCCCTCTGAGAAGGTACGCCGCTATTTTACTGACCTTAACTATATAGTTGAAGACTCTAAGCAGGTCAGGACAAGAAGAAGACGATGCAACCGCAACCAGAGAAGGCAAATCATCAAGGACGGATGGGCGGACTACGAAGGAAAAGTGGTAAGGTCTGAAGACATACAACATGAACAGAATTGTCCTGAGGAGACCGTAGCACCGAGTCAGGTGTGGAGAAAGAAGATAGTTATACAGAAGAGTAGGCGCCGCCAGAACCACCGACTACGCCATCTAGCGAATCCCAGGACGACTGAGAAAACGAAGAGTCCAGTTTGGAGGACTTAAAAACACCGAACGCCTTGCCAAGAGAATTCAAGGATCAAAGAAGACTAGCAGACGAAGGACATCCTAATCACTGTGAGGGTGCTGCCGACATTCAAATACACCTCCGCCACCTGCTAGCTACATCAAAAGAAATTACGTCAAAATTCAGCTTGGGGGAGAGCACCCCCATTTATCCAGCTAAGTGTTCTACTCATGTTTATACTTTAATCAAATAATAAAAAGATGCATAATCATAAAAACCCAAATAAAGATTTTGTGCTTATATATATATATATTTGCTTAGTTTGCTAAATAAATAAATAAAGTTTGCTATGAACCCTCATGATAAGCTCTCACATGGAAATGATGAATAGTTGCTTTGCCATGACTTGTTCTAAAAATTGAAATCTCTCTCAAGTTTAGGCATGACTGTTATTAATTAAGATTTGCTCTAAACCTAAACTTGTGGGAGGAGTACTTGATCTAAAGTCTAAGTTGTTAACGGATACGATATGGGAAGGTTGAGCTGCTGTTTATCTGTTCCTAGAGATGCTAGAATTCTAGAGAATTTTATCTTTGAAAATCTTTAAAATGTTGCATGATGAGTTCCTGTATGATGAGAGTTTAAATTCCTACCACAGCCATATACATGCTTGCTAGACTTTGAGCCACACATTTACTTTTTACTGCTTATGAGCATTGAGTGTGGTCAAGCTGTGTAGACCCTTAGGAGCTTGTCATGTGGTTAAATCAAGATTCACTTGCACGATTCACTAATACATGCTGCTTCTACTCCGGAACTACGCATCCACATACATCCACTCATTTCCATATCCAGATTCACCCAAAAATATTCTACTCCTAATCCGGGAGAGAATAGCCAAAAACATTCTCCTATTTCTGTTTTCCCCTGTGAAATAAATGCTCAAGTTATCTCGGTTACTACCACTTGCTACATTATTTAAGGAGATGAGTGCTCTAATAAAAAAAGAGAAAAAAAGAAGATACGAGGAAATAAAAAGGGGCAAGTGCCCGGAACCTCGAAAGAAAAGAAAAAAAGTGAGACGAGAGGTAAAAATGGACAAGTGTCCAATAGTAGAATTAGGGGTACAAGATACCCACCTGAGAGAAAAGAAAAAGAAAATAGAGAGCATCTCATTCTCTCAAAAAGCCTCAAGTGCAAGAAAGGTATGTATCCCTTCAAAAGAGCAAACGTAGAATTATACTTTCACCATTGTTATCACCATCATCACCATTGTTATCACCATTCATTCGCCACACATGCATATCTTGATTTGACTTATTGACTTGTTCTTCTGGATCCATGGTTTGACTATGCAATAAATGTCTTGTAAGTATGTATTAGCTGTCTCCCACCTATGAGCCCCAGATATCAAAAGCCTTATTAGAAGTAGGATGAGAGAGAAGGCAATGACACTATGCTTCATACCAAAAATACCATATACTTTGAGAGAAGGCATACACCATTACTGCCTTGGTAAGGATCCAGAAATACCACAAAAGAGAGACTAGAGAGAGTCATACAAGGAATCTCTGAGTTTTATTTGAAAATCTGTAAAAACTCTAGAGCTATAGTTAATCGAAGAACAAGAGACATGGCGCTTGACTAGACCGTTCTATCTTTTAACTACTCAAGACAGAAGTGACGGTTACAAGTCCCATGGTGAAAGGTAAAATGAGCAAGTTTAAATCTTAACAGTTTACCCTAACCTAGAGATGAGATCCTTTTTGAACGCATGTGTATCTTTAAGGCATGAAACCACTGCAGAAACTCTTGAGTTCATCTTTGCTCAGGGACGAGCAAAGGTTAAGCTTGGAGGAGCTTGTTGACGGTCCTTAATGCTCACATTTAACCATCAACTAATCATGGAAAAGGATCCAAATGCAACCAACACCCAGACTTAGAGTTTTATCTGATAGAAATCCACGAGTTTTGGTGTTTGTCTATTTCTGTAGGGGGTTATCAGGAAATACGGAAGAAAGGCCCACACGTCGGGTTTACATAGAGATATTAACGTGCTGCGCAATTTTCTATCATCTAGAAGACTCTAGAAGCCACGGGAAGGAAGCGGAGGCCGAGAGGGCTCAGGGACAGGGCGCCCGCCCAAGTCCTGAGGGCGCCCGCCCTAGAGTTCTGCCCAATCACGTCCAAACTCGCGGATCGTGCTCCACCGACCTAAGGGATCAAGGATAACCGTTCAATCAATGTCGGTTTGATCCAACGGCCCATATTCACTTGAAGGGACTATAAAACCAGACCCCCTGGCCCCTGGAGATCATACCTCTTCTACAGAATCAAAGCTAGGGTTTCAATTCTTCATCCAAGTAGAGAGGATCCCTCTAGTTCTTCTAGTTCTACCTCTAGTTCATCTAGATCTAGTTCTAGTTCATCTAGTTCTAGTTCTAGTTCCTCTAGTTCTAGTTCTAGTTAGTTCTAGTTGTAATCTAGAAAATAGGGAGAGAGAAGAGGAGAGCGGAGGAGGAGCCGGATCTGTCAGATCTTCCTCAACATTATACTTTTGCAGCAACTGGTTCGTTCTTCATCGTTCTCCAAGTTCTTCAATTCATAATTCCTGAGTTCTTTAATTACTTTTATTTACATTCAAGTTATTTATTGGATTCCCGCTTGCATCAAGTGCTCTAGTCTTTATAACGCTAGAGTAGTAATTAATAGATTAGACGTGGTGTTAGTCTTGCAATTACCTAGAATTGCACCCAATCCTGCGGATTGTTCTGGTAGCCCTAGGGTAGTGACAGCCCTAACGGTCGACGTATTCCACCTCGTTCGGATCGGTGTTTGTAGGACCGTAGTCAGACCTTCCTAGCCCCCTTCTCATCTCTTTCTGTGGTTAGTGCTCTGATGTCCCGATATAGATAATCTTGAAGTAATTATTGATTCTTGGATCAACTAGAGAACTCTCAGGAAACTTCCTCTCTTCCCACCAAAAATAATTATGTAGTTATCCTTGGGTGATCTTGGGTCTTAATTAGTACACTCACGTTCTCTGTGGAAAAATCGATACTCTAGAATACTCCTGGGTGAAGGCTACATCGGTATCCGTGCGGATTTTTCGGTTTGCGTTTAAAATACCCAACACACATGTCATCTAAGAGTTCTATTGGGGTGCGTCCAAACGGATTTATTTGCATATGGTATGTTCCATGCAAACCGTGCACCCATCTTGCATCAAGATTAGCACTATCTCCAAACAGATCGAACCGACCTTCCACTTGAGCCTCTTCACAAAAGAGTACCATCGGGAACTTCCACAATGATTTCTGAGCCTATGATGCACTAGGCACAAACCATGCAACTATCTTGCACTGAAACTAATACTATCTCCAACTGGACCGAAGCGAGATTGCATATGATACACTTCATCTAGCAGTTCCATTGGGTGCATCTACAGTTCCATCGGGTGTGTCCAAATTGATTTCTGAGCATATGGTATGTTCCATGCAAACCGTGCACCTATCTTACATCAAGATTAGAACTATCTCCAAACAGACAGAACCAAGATTCCACATGAGCCTCTTCACCAAAGAGTACCATCACGTGCGTCCAAAATAGTTTCTTAGCCTATGGTGTATTAGGCACAAACCGTGTACCTTTCTTGCACCGAAACGAACACTATCTCCAAAGAGACCGAAGTGAGATTCTATATGACACACGTCATCTAGGAGTTCTATTGGGTGCTTCCAAATATATTTCGAAGCATATGGTACGTTCGATGCAATTCGTGCACCTATCTTGCATCAAGATTAGCACTATCTCCAAACAAAGCAAACTGAGCTTCCACTTGAGCCCCTTTACCCAGGAGTATCATCAGGTGCATCCAAAATGGTTTCTTAGCCTATGATGCATTAGGCGCAAACTGTGTACCCATCTTGCACCAAAACTCAACTCTGTCTCCAAACATACCAAACCGAGATTCTATATGACACATGTCATCTAGGAGTTCTATTGTGGTGCGTCTAAATGGATTTCTTAGCATATGGTATGTTCCATGCAAACCGTGCACCTATCTTGCATCAAGATTAGCACTATCTTCAAACAGATCGAACCGAGCTTCCACTTGAGTCTCTTCACCTAGGATTATCATCACGTGCTTCCATAATGGTTTCTGAGCCTATGGTGCATTCTGTGCACACCATGCACCAATCTTGCACCTAAACTAACACTGTCTCCAAACAGATTGAAGCGAGATTCCATATGACACACATGATCTAAGAATTCTATTGGGTGCGTCCAAATTGATTTCTAAGAATATGGTACGTTCCATGCAAACCGTACACCTATCTTTCATCAAGATTAGCACTATCTCCAAACAGACCGAACCGAGCTTTCACTTGAGCCTCTTCACCTAGGAGTACCATCGGGAACTTCCACAACGATTTCTGAGCCTATGGTGCACTGGGCACAAACTATGCAACTATCTTGCACTGAAACTAATACTATCTCCGACTGGACCGAAGCGAGATTCAATATGATAAACTTCATCTAGTAGATCCATCGGGTGCATCTACAGTTCCATCGGGTGTGTCCAAATTGATTTCTGAGCATATGGTATGTTCCATGCAAACTGTGCACCTATCTTGCATCAAGATTATAACTATCTCCAAACAGACAGAACCAAGATTCCACATGAGCCTCTTCACAAAGGAGTACCATCGCGTGCGTCCAAAATTGTTTCATAGCCAATGGTGCATTAGGCACAAACTGTGTACCTATCTTGCACCGAAAATAACACTATCTCCAAAGAGGCCGAAGTGAGATTCTATATGACACTCGTCATCTAGGAGTTCTATTGGGTGCTTCCAAATATATTTCTAAGCATATGGTACGTTCGATGCAATTCGTGCACCTATCTTGCATCAAGATTAGCACTATCTCCAAACAAAGCAAACTGAGCTTCCACTTGAGCCCCGTCACCTAGGAGTATCATCGGGTGCATCCAAAATGGTTTCTTTGCGTATGATGCATTAGGCGCAAACTGTGTACCTATCTTGCACCAAAACTAACTTTGTCTCCAAATAGACCAAAGCGAGATTCTATATGACACATGTCATCTAGGAGTTTTATTGGGGTGTGTCCAAATGGATTTCTTTGCATATGGTATGTTCCATGCAAACCGTGCACCTATCTTGCATCAATATTAGCACTATCTCCAAACAGATCAAACCGACCTTCCACTTGAGCCTCTTCACCTAGGAGTACCATCGGGAACTTTCACAACGATTTTTGAGCCTATGATCCGCTGGGCACAAACCATGCAACTATCTTGCTCTGAAACTAATACTATCTCCAACTGGACCGAAGCGAGATTCCATATGATACACTTCATCTAGTAGTTCCATTGGTTGCATCTACAGTTCCATCGGGTGTGTCCAAATTGATTTCTGAGCATATGGTATGTTCCTTGCAAACCGTGCACCTATCCTTCATCAAGATTAGAACTATCTCCAAACAGACAGAACCAAGATTCCACATGAGCCTCTTCACCAAAGAGTACCATCGCGTGCGTCCAAAATAGTTTCTTAGCCTATGGTGCATTAGGCACAAACTGTGTACCTATCTTGCACCGAAACTAACACTATCTCCAAAAAGACCGAAGTGAGATTCTATATGACACACGTCATCTAGGAGTTCTATTGGGTGCTTCCAAATATATTTCAAAGCATATGGTACGTTCGATGCAATTCGTGCACCTATCTTGCATCAAGATTAGCACTATCTCCAAACAAAGCAAACTGATCTTCCACTTGTGCCCCTTTACCTAGGAGTATCATCGGGTGCATCCAAAATGGTTTCTTTGCGTATGATGCATTAGGCGCAAACTGTGTACCTATCTTGCACCAAAACTAACTCTGTCTCCAAATAGACCAAAGCGAGATTCTATATGACACATGTCATCTAGGAGTTCTATTGGGGTGCGTCCAAATGGATTTCTTTGCATATGGTATGTTCCATGCAAACCGTGCACCTATCTTGCATCAAGATTAGCACTATCTCCAAACAGATCGAACCGACCTTCCACTTGAGCCTCTTCACCTAGGAGTACCATCGGGAACTTTCACAACGATTTCTGAGCCTATGATCCACTGGGCACAAACCATGCAACTATCTTGCACCGAAACTAATACTATCTCCAACTGGACCGAAGCAAGATTCCATATGATACACTTCATCCAGTAGTTCAATTGGTTGCATCTACAGTTCCATCGGGTGTGTCCAAATTGATTTCTGAGCATATGGTATGTTCCTTTCAAACCGTGCACCTATCTTGCATCAAGATTAGAACTATCTCCAAACAGACAGAACCAAGATTCCACATGAGCCTCTTCACCAAAGAATACCATCGCGTGCGTCCAAAATAGTTTCTTAGCCTATGGTGCATTAGGCACAAACTGTGTACCTATCTTGCACCGAAACTAACACTATCTCCAAAAAGACCGAAGTGAGATTCTATATGACACACGTCATCTAGGAGTTCTATTGGGTGCTTCCAAATATATTTCAAAGCATATGGTACGTTCGATGCAATTCGTGCACCTATCTTGCATCAAGATTAGCACTATCTCCAAACAAAGCAAACTGAGCTTCCACTTGAGCCCCTTTACCCTGGAGTATCATCGGGTGCATCCAAAATGGTTTCTTAGCCTATGATGCATTAGGCGCAAACTATGTACCTATCTTGCACCAAAACCAATTCTGTCTCCAAACAAACCAAAGCGAGATTCTATATGACACATGTCATCTAGGAGTTCTATTGGGGTGCGTCCAAATGGATTTCTTTGCATATGGTATGTTCCATGCAAACCGTGCACCTATCTTGCATCAAGATTAGCACTATCTCCAAACAGATCGAACCGACCTTCCACTTGAGCCTCTTCACCTAGGAGTACCATCGGGAACTTTCACAACGATTTCTGAGCCTATGATCCACTGGGCACAAACCATGCAACTATCTTGCACCGAAACTAATACTATCTCCAACTGGACCGAAGCAAGATTCCATATGATACACTTCATCCAGTAGTTCCGTTGGTTGCATCTACAGTTCCATCGGGTGTGTCCAAATTGATTTCTGAGCATATGGTATGTTCCTTTCAAACCGTGCACCTATCTTGTATCAAGATTAGAACTATCTCCAAACAGATAGAACCAAGATTCCACATGAGCCTCTTCACCAAAGAGTACCATCGCGTGCGTCCAAAATAGTTTCTTAGCCTATGGGGCATTAGGCACAAATCGTGTACCTTTCTTGCACCAAAACTAACACTATCTCCAAAGAGACCGAAGTGAGATTCTATATGACACACGTCATCTAGGACTTCTATTGGGTGCTTCCAAATATATTTTGAAGCATATGGTACGTTCGATGCAATTCGTGCACCTATCTTGCATCAAGATTAGCACTATCTCCAAACAAAGCAAACTGAGCTTCCACTTGAGCCCCTTTACCCAGGAGTATCATCAGGTGCATCCAAAATGGTTTATTAGCCTATGATGTATTAGGCGCAAACTGTGTACCTATCTTGCACTAAAACTAACTCTGTCTCCAAACATACCAAAGCGAGATTCTATATGTCATCTAGGAGTTCTATTGGGGTGCGTCTAAATGGATTTCTTAGCATATGGTATGTTCCATGCAAACCGTGCACCTATCTTGCATCAAGATTAGCACTATCTCCAAACAGATTGAACCGAGCTTCCACTTGAGTCTCTTCACCTAGGATTATCATCACATGCTTCCATATTGGTTTCTGAGCCTATGGTGCATTATGTGCACACCATGCACCAATCTTGCACCTAAACTAACACTGTCTCCAAACAGATTGAAGCGAGATTCCATATGACACACATGATCTAGGAGTTCTATCGGGTGCGTCCAAATTGATTTCTAAGAATATGGTACGTTCCATGCAAACCGTACACCTATCTTTCATCAAGATTAGCACTATCTTCAAACAGACCGAACCGAGCTTTCACTTGAGCCTCTTCACCTAGGAGTACCATCAGGAACTTCCACAACAATTTCTGAGCCTATGATGCACTGGCACAAACCATGCAACTATATTGCACTGAAACTAATACTATCTCCAACTGGACCGAAGCGAGATTCAATATGATCCATCGGGTGTGTCCAAATTGATTTCTGAGCATATGGTATGTTCCATGCAAACTGTGCACCTATCTTGCATCAAGATTATAACTATCTCCAAACAGACAGAACCAAGATTCCACATGAGCCTCTTCACCAAGAAGTACCATCGCGTGCGTCCAAATTGTTTCATAGCCTATGGTGGATTAGGCACAAACCGTGTACCTATCTTGCACCGAAAATAACACTATCTCCAAAGAGGCCAAAGTGAGATTCTATATGACACTCGTCATCTAGAAGTTCTATTGGGTGCTTCCAAATATATTTCTAAGCATATGGTACGTTCGATGCAATTTGTGCACCTATCTTGCATCAAGATTAGCACTATCTCCAAACAAAGCAAACTGAGCTTCCACTTGAGCCCCGTTACCCAGGAGTATCATCAGGTGCATCCAAAATGGTTTCTTTGCGTATGATGCATTAGGCGCAAACTGTGTACCTATCTTGCACCAAAACTAACTCTGTCTCCAAATAGAACAAAACGAGATTCTATATGACACATGTCATCTAGGAGTTCTATTGGTGTGCATCCAAATGGATTTCTTTGCATATGGTATGTTCCATGCAAACCGTGCACCTATCTTGCATCAAGATTAGCACTATCTCCAAACAGATCGAACCAACCTTCCACTTGAGCCTCTTCACCTAGGAGTACCATCGGGAACTTTCACAACAATTTCTGAGCCTATGATCCACTGGGCACAAACCATGCAACTATCTTGCATCGAAACTAATACTATCTCCAACTGGACCGAAGCAAGATTCCATATGATACACTTCATCTAGTAGTTTTATTGGGTGCATCTACAGTTCCATCGGGTGTGTCCAAATTGATTTCTGGTCATATGGTATGTTCCTTGCAAACCGTGTAGCTATCTTGCATCAAGATTAGAACTATCTCCAAACAGACAGAACCAAGATTCCACATGAGCCTCTTCACCAAAGAGTACCATCGCGTGCGTCCAAAATAGTTTCTTAGCCTATGGTGCATTAGGCACAAACTGTGTACCTATCTTGCACCGAAACTAACACTATCTCCAAAAAGACCGAAGTGAGATTCTATATGACACACGTCATCTAGGAGTTCTATTGGGTGCTTCCAAATATATTTCGAAGCATATGGTACGTTCGATGCAATTCGTGCACCTATCTTGCATCAAGA
>NW_018396410.1:206247-249620 GCF_000003195.3 Sorghum bicolor
CACAAAGAGTACATCGCGTGCGTCAAAATAGTTCTTAGCCTATGGGGCATTAGGCACAAACCGTGTACCTTTCTTGCACCAAACTAACACTATCTCCAAAGAGACCGAAGTGAGATTCTATATGACACACGTCATCTAGGACTTCTATTGGGTGCTTCCAAATATATTTCGAAGCATATGGTACGTTCGATGCAATTCGTGCACCTATCTTGCATCAAGATTAGCACTATCTCCAAACAAAGCAAACTGAGCTTCCACTTGAGCCCCTTTACCCAGGAGTATCATCAGGTGCATCCAAAATGGTTTCTTAGCCTATGATGCATTAGGCGCAAACTGTGTACCTATCTTGCAACAAAACTAACTCTGTCTCCAAACATACCAAAGCGAGATTCTATATGACACATGTCATCTAGGAGTTCTATTGGGGTGCGTCTAAATGGATTTCTTAGCATATGGTATGTTCCATTCAATCCGTGCACCTATCTTGCATCAAGATTAGCACTATCTCCAAACAGATTGAGCCGAGCTTCCACTTGAGTCTCTTCACCTAGGATTATCATCACGTGCTTCCATAATGGTTTCTGAGCCTATGGTGCATTATGTGCACACCATGCACCAATCTTGCACCTAAACTAACACTGTCTCCAAATAGATTGAAGCGAGATTCCATATGACACACATGATCTAGGAGTTCTATCGGGTGCGTCCAAATTGATTTCTAAGAATATGGTACGTTCCATGCAAACCGTACACCTATCTTTCATCAAGATTAGCACTATTTTCAAACAGACCGAACCGAGCTTTCACTTGAGCCTCTTCACCTAGGAGTACCATCGGGAACTTTCACAACAATTTCTGAGCCTATGATGCAGTGGCACAAACCATGCAACTATCTTGCACTGAAACTAATACTGTCTCCAACTGGACCGAAGCGAGATTCAATATGATACACTTCATCTAGTAGTTCCATCAGGTGCATCTACAGTTCCATCGGGTGTGTCCAAATTGATTTCTGAGCATACGGTTTGTTCCATGCAAACTGTGCACCTATCTTGCATCAAGATTATAACTATCTCCAAACAGACAGAACCAAGATTCCACATGAGCCTCTTCACCAAGGATTACCATCGCGTGCATCCAAAATTGTCTCTTAGCCTATGGTGCATTAGGCACAAACCGTGTACCTATCTTGCACCGAAAATAACACTATCTCCAAAGAGGCCGAAGTGAGATTCTATATGACACTCGTCATCTAGTAGTTCTATTGGGTGCTTCCAAATATATTTCTAAGCATATGGTATGTTCGATGAAATTCGTGCACCTATCTTGCATCAAGATTAGCACTATCTCCAAACAAAGCAAACTGAGCTTCCACTTGAGCCCCTTTACCCAGGAGTATCATCGGGTGCATCCAAAATGGTTTCTTAGCCTATGATGCATTAGGTGCAAACTGTGTACCTATCTTGCACCAAAACTAACTCTGTCTCCAAACAGACCAAAGCGAGATTCTATATGACACATGTCATCTAGGAGTTCTATTGGGGTGCGTCCAAATGGATTTCTTTGCATATGGTATGTTCCATGCAAACCGTGCACCTATCTTGCATCAAGATTAGCACTATCTCCAAACAGATCGAACCAACCTTCCACTTGAGCCTCTTCACCTAGGAGTTCCATCGAGAATTTCCACAACGATTTCTGAGCCTATGATGCACTGGGCACAAACCATGCAACTATCTTGCACCGAAACTAATACTATCTCCAACTAGACCGAAGCGAGATTCCATATGATGCACTTCATCTAGTAGTTCCATTGGGTGCATCTATAGTTCCATCGGGTGTGTCGAAATTGATTTCTAAGCATATGGTATCACTACACCACAACACCGAGATTGCCAATAGACGATCTGACGCTAAAAGCACATACAGCGACAGACCGTCTGGCGCAAAAAAACTATAGCGACAGACTTCTGCAGCCGGAGAAAGTGCTGCCGCTAAAAAACTTTGACGTCAGACAGTAGTTTTAGCGACAGATAGTCTGTTACCATGAATATTTATAGCGACAGATACTCCATTGCTACTCTTTAGCTACAGATAGTTCGTTGTCATGCATTAGCGACATATGATTCAACACAACATATATTTACAGCGACAGATCGTTTAACAGTCCAATTTAATGTACAAAAAAAATATAATTTTTAGCACATATAATAACATTATCGAAATCTTATTATAGTGTCCACAAGTCATGAAGATACAGAAGCCACATACATATAATATCCAAATTTGTCCTTACATTACATCCAGCAAAAGTGGACCACCAAATATATTTGTCTTGCCATACATCACACATCCAGCAAGGTCAAGCACCAAAAGAATTATAGTAGTACTTTGTCTTGTCATACATCACACATCCAGCAAGGTCAAGCACCAAAAGAATTAGACACTACTACTTTGTGTTTTCGATTCTCAGGTTTGTGCACTGAATCTCATTTCTAGGACTAAGAAGTCAAAGCCAAAAGGAATGACTTACCAAAGGTAGAGCTCATCCATCAGTAGAATAATATTCTAGAAACTCAAGTCAAAGGCTAGTTTGGAGCACTTCCTGGAAAACAGAACCATGTAATCAGAAACTATAGACCTCATTTGGTGCGACAAATGTCTGTAACATTCAGTGAAGTTTAAATTAGAACAGTAAATTACATCAGCTAAGAGAAACATGGTTCTGGTTTGTGCCTTGCAGTAATTTTAGCAAAGAGAAAATGAGAACATAAAGTCACAGAAGCACATAAAGTCTGGAAGATATGATGGTTAGTGGGTAGGAACTATTTCACAAGATGAGTGCAGTTCATGACTTAGAAAATACTATGAAAGCCATAGGAAAGAGCACCTCTGCTCTTATTCAAATAAACAAAACTGAGCAGTAATTTGCTCACTAGGATATTACAAGTTGGCACTAAGTTTTATAGATTGATGAAATAAAATTAGGAACATACCTACAGTGCTCTTGAGAGGTCCAGATGCCTTCTTCTTGCATTCCTTAAGCTACACATATAGGATTAATAATTAAGAACATTGGTCATGCATCTTAGATCATAGCAAAATAAAAATTATGTCAAGTGTAGTTTGTTACTTTATTGTATGGCCATGTGATGGTCATCTTGAGAGCACTAGCCATAGTCTGCACGTCGCCATAAGCTCGGGGCAGCAGAGCATCTCTTTTCATCACAACATTAACAACTACTTCACAGTATTCATTCCCAAGTGGCTCGCCTCCTACCATGGTGTTTGGATTAGTTGATGTGACTGTTCCCCTAGCCACAGCTAAATCAGATCTCAACATAGCAAATAATATCACATCGCTGCCAACCTGAAATAAATAATGCGCTCATAAAAATTTTAAAGCAACATATATGAAACCATAAATTAATGCATGAAGACAAGAAAATTACAAGGTTATCATGAGAAAAGCGAGGGCCATCATTTTTTGGTGTAGTTCTCTTGTTCCTAGATGAATGGGCAACATCATGTCTAAGGGGCTGCAAGCTCTCACCAGTTCCAGCCTGAAGTTAAGATACAGTCATGAGAGTTGCAAAACATGAAACATATTTAAATCATAGAGAAATATTGTGCAGCATTGCAAAATTACATGTGTATCATTTGTTGTAGTGGTCATGTTAATAGCTGATCGGGCTGCAACAGTCCTAGGGGGCAGCAAGCTCTCTTGTGCTGCAACCTAAAACAAATAATGCACTAATGAGAACTATAAAACATGGGACATATTTAAATCATAGAGAAATATTGTTGCAGCATTGCAAAATTACATGTGTATCATTTGTTGAGGTGGTCATGTTAATAGTTGATCGGGCTGCAACAGTCCTAGGGGGCAGCAAGCTCTCTTGTGCCGGAACCTAAAAGAAATCATGCACTAATGAGAACTATAAAACATGGAACATATCTAAAGTCATAAAGAAAAACATAGCAGCAGCATAGCAAGACTACATGTGAATTGTTTGCAAAGCAAGGGTGGATATCAGTTGGTGCAGTATTCATGTGCATAGCTGACCGGACAGCTACAACAGGCCTAATGGGGGTCAAGTTCTCTTCAATTTGAACCTGAAATAAACAATTCACTTATGAGAATTGTGGAGAAGGGAACATTTTTAAATCACACATAAATGATTTGTAAGGGCAAACATTTGGTGTTGTTATGTTCATAGCTGATCGGGTTGCACCATGCCTACATGGAAGCAGGTCCTCGTCCTCCTCGCCATACCGATCATTTTCTTCATCCTATACATAATTATCATAATTTTTAGGCTGAGGATCATTATGTGCTTCATCGATATGTTCTTCAGGTGTCAGACTCTACACAAGAATCATAACAATATTATTTATTAGCTTCCATCAGTGAAATATATGTGCACATTAAGATGTGTAAAGGCATAATTTATTCTAAGTTCTATACCGCATATTGTCTTGAATTAGAACCATGCTGTGGCAGGACTTCAACATTTGTCCTTCCTTGTGCCAACCTTTCCTCTTCCAATTCCAAAATACGTTGCTCAAGAGCTCTGTTCTTACTTTCAGCATTCTGTCGAGCAACAATTTCCATTTGCATCCTTGTTGACATGAGTGCTTTGAGCCCTGGGGTACCAACCTCTTGGGGAGTTGGTCCCAGACCCAAAACACGAACACGTCCTCTTAGCTCCTTTGCTCCGCAAACAGCAGCATACGCATCGCCTTCTTGAATTGTTTTATCCTTCAACTCTGGTTGAGCTTCAACAATGGCTTTAAGCTCATCCTACAAGACATGAATAAATAAAGTGTATACAACATATTCATGTTTCTTTTTGAGAAAACTTACAATCGTTCCTGCTGCCTCCCTTAAAGGCACACCATTCCTTCTTGTATGTGTATTAATATACACTTCATCTCTTCGAGGGGGACGTCCAAGTGCTTTACCCTACAGGTTTTATAACTATGTATACATGAAAGGCCATAAAATAATATAATTGGTGAGTAAAATGATAGAATTCGGTACCAAATTATAACTACGACAAGCATGGCTAATGCTTCCAGATGTATGATGAACCCTCAACTTCGCACGATTTGTGATGCGAGCCCGCTAGGGTTTTTGGCCTGATCTTTCGATGAGAGGCGCTGGATAACTCGATTAGTGGATGGAGATGACGTTCACGGCCCGACTACAGCCCTCAAGACCGCGCCTTAGCAACCGATACACCACGTCCAACAGCCGTCACGATCTTGTGGAGCGCGACAACCAGCCCCTAGGGCTCCCGTCCTGCAAGCAATCGAAGAACTAGCAAGAATGAGGAAACAAGCACTGAATTTGCAAGATGAATTGAAGGTTTTAAACTGAATCTTAATCAACAATGGGGTTCCGAAGACAAGGAGGCGGGCGGCTGATCCTGCACGCGCGCCTACAAGCAAGTAGCGAAGGCTAAACTTTATCTAAACAAAACCAAGTTGTTCATGGCGGCTCTAGATGTAAATAAATAGAGGGAAGGACGACCAAAGGGGTGCTAGAGTCATCCTCCAACCCTAGGACGCGTCCCTAATGGACTCAACTTGATACATGGGCCATTGGTCCAAAATAGGGTGACGCAGCACCAAAACAGAAAAAGGTGTCGGCACGAAAACAAGGACTGCGCCCTACTCATAAGCCGCATAGATATGTGGTTGGACCCATTGGAAAGTAGACTTCATGAGCTTTCCAACAAGTATAGGAACGTCCCAGTTGGAGTCCATATGACGCCGTGGTGATCCATACAAGTTAGAGTTATTTTCCAGTCCGAATCCAACTCCCAAAACGTGTTGGGTTTGGACTCTTTGTTTCCTTGCTTTAGAAACGACGTGGTAACTTGACAGAGGATGTTGTGGAGGCTTGGACCTGATCTCCAATCACCTTTGTTAAGTTATCACTCTTCCCATATGCAATCAGTCCTTGAAGTTGGTGTTGCCTCAAATTCTGAATGCAGTTGAACCTTCCATTGCTGATCTTGTCCATTATTCCTGAGCAACACCAAAGTGCACGTGTCTCCATTGTCTAAATATGATTGACAAGAGTTTAAAGCTGAACTTACTTGAAGGTTGAGTTGACGGGCACGAGCACGAGTAAGAGGACCAGCTATAGGTTGTGTCGGAGAGGATGTAGGATATGTATCGCTGGTGGATGTAGGATATGTATCGCTGGTGGATGTAGGATATGTATCCCTGGTGTTGATGTCCTCATCATCCTCCCTTTCTTGCATTTGAGTCGTCCTCGACTCAACCTCATCTTCCTCACCCAAATAAGGCTTCAAATCTGCAATGTTAAATGTGGGACTAACCCCAAAATCTGCAGGAAGATCAAGCTTATATGCATTCTCATTAATTCGTTGCAGCACTTTAAAAGGACCATCAGCTCTAGGCATCAATTTGGATTTTTTCAGTTCTGGAAATCTATCTTTTCGCAAATGCAACCAAACCAAATCCCCAGGTTCCAGAATCAATTGCTTTCTACCTTTATCTCCAGCGCATTTGTACTTAGCATTCATGCGCTCTATGTTTTGTTTAGTGGCTTCATGCAATTTTAACATCAATTCAGCACGTTGCTTAGCATCAAAATTTATTTTTTCAGAACTTGGCAAAGGCATTAAATCAATAGGAGCACGTGGCAAGAAGCCATAGACAATCTCAAAAGGAAACATTTTTGTAGTAGAATGCAATGAACGATTATAGGCGAACTCAACATGAGGCAAACATTCTTCCCACATCTTAATATTCTTCTTTAAAACAGCCCTTAACATAGTGGATAAAGTTCTATTAACAACTTCAGTTTGACCATCAGTTTGGGGATGACAGGTGGTGGAAAATAAAAGCTTAGTCCCCAATTTGAACCACAAAGTCTTCCAAAAATGACTAAGAAATTTAGCATCACGATCAGAAACAATTGTGTTGGGCACACCATGTAAGCGAACAATTTCTCGAAAGAACAAATCAGCAATATTTGTAGCATCATCAGTTTTATGACATGGTATGAAATGTGCCATCTTAGAAAATCTATCAACAACCACAAACACACTATCACGTCCCCTCCTAGTCCTTGGTAGTCCCAACACAAAATCCATAGATATATCCTCCCAAGGAGCATTAGGAACAGGAAGAGGTAAATACAAACCGTGGTGATTTAACCGTGACTTTGCCTTTTGACATGTTGTGCAACGAGCAACAAACCTCTCCACATCTCTCTTCATCCTGGGCCAAAAGAAATGACCAGCAAGTATGTCCTCGGTCTTCTTTGCTCCAAAATGTCCCATCAAGCCACCTCCATGCGCTTCCTGCAACAACAACAAACGAACAGAGCTAGCTGGAATGCATAGCTTGTTAGCTCTAAACACAAACCCATCACTAACGATGAATTTATTTCACCCTTTTCCATCTTTACAATGCAGCAACACGTCTCTAAAATCAGCATCATGAACATATTGGTCTTTAATTGTTTCTAACCCAAATATCTTGTAATCAAGTTGATTCAGCAAAGTATATCTCCGTGATAAAGCATCAGCAATAATATTTTCCTTCCCTTTCTTGTGCTTAATAATATAAGGAAAAGATTCAATAAATTCAACCCACTTTGCATGCCTACGATTCAGTTTTCCTTGACTACGAATATGTTTCAAAGATTCATGATCAGAATGGATAATAAACTCTTTGGGCCACAAATAATGCTGCCATGTCTCTAATGTTCTAACAAGAGCATAGAGTTCTTTATCATAAGTTGAATAATTGAGAACAGGCCCACTCAATTTCTCACTAAAATATGCAATAGGTTTTCCCTCTTGTAATAAAACACCTCCCAAACCAATTCCACTAGCATCACATTCAAGCTCAAAAGTCTTATTAAAATCAGGAAGTTGTAGGAGAGGTGCATGAGTTAACTTATCTTTCAACATGTTGAATGAATTCTCTTGTGCTTTGCCCCAATCAAAAGGCACCCCCTTCTTTGTAAGCTCATTCAATGGTGCAGCAATGGTGCTGAAATCCTTCACAAAACGGCGATAGAATCCAGCAAGTCCTAGGAAACTCCGCACCTGGGTGATAGTATTTGGGGCAGGCCATCCCTGTATAGCTTACACCTTGGCTTGATCAACCTCAATTCCCTGTGGAGTCACAACATAACCAAGAAAAGACACTCGATCGGTGCAAAAGGTGCACTTCTCAAGGTTACCAAATAAACGTGCCTCGCGTAGTGCATTAAAAACAGCACGTAAATGATCAAGATGTTCATCCAATGATTTGCTGTAAATCAATATGTCATCAAAATATACGACAACAAATTTCCCAATGAAAGCACGCAAAACCTCGTTCATTAATCTCATGAAAGTACTAGGTGCATTAGTTAACCCAAAAGGCATGACTAACCACTCATACAAACCGAACTTAGTTTT
Source organism: Sorghum bicolor (assembly GCF_000003195.3). NCBI lineage: Eukaryota > Viridiplantae > Streptophyta > Magnoliopsida > Poales > Poaceae > Sorghum > Sorghum bicolor. The sequence goes on from NW_018396410.1 coordinate 214,701, forward strand.
GAAAGCAGTTTTCCATTCATCTCCCAATTTCATACGAATCTGGTGGTACCCAATACGTAAATCAACTTTTGAAAACACAACAGCACCACTCAGTTCATCTAGCATATCATCTAATCGTGGAATAGGGTGTCGATATCGAATGGTGATATTATTAATAGCTCTACAATCAACACACATACGCCATGTTCCATCTTTCTTAGGCACTAAAATTACTGGAACAGCACAAGGACTAAGAGATTCTCGGACATAACCTTTGTCTAGTAGTTCTTGCACTTGTCGCTGAATTTCCTTTGTTTCCTCCGGGTTTGTCCTGTATGGTGCACGATTTGGCAAAACTGCTCCAGGAATAAGATCAATTTGGTGCTCAATCCCGCGTAGTGGAGGCAGCCCCGCTGGTACCTCACTTGGAAACACATCAGAATACTCCTGCAAAACGTTAGCAACAGCAGGGGGCAAAGAACATTGCATATCCTCAATTGAAATCAAAGCTTCCTTGCATATCACAGCATAAGCAACAGAAGTGGATGCATTGAACTCATTAATATCTGATTTGGTAGCTATCATACAACATCCTTTCAGTTTTATCTCATCTTTGTTACCAATTACAGATTTATCATTTTTATTGCTCTCGCTCTTTGCTTTAGTAGCCCTAGCAACATCAGTTTGCATAATAGTTTCAGGGGACATAGGATGCAACACAATTTTGCGATCATGGTATAGAAAAGAATACTGATTTGATCTACCATGATGCATAGAATCTCTATCAAATTGCCAAGGTCTACCTAGCATAATGTTACAAGCTTGCATAGGTACAACATCACATTCAACAATATCTTTGTAGGATCCGATGGAAAAATTAATTCTCACAAGTCTAGTTACCTTTGCCTTACCACTGTTGTTCAGCCATTGGATGTAGTAGGGATGCGGGTGTGGTTTGGTGTTGAGGGCAAGCTTCTGCACCATATCGCTGCTTGCCAAGTTGTTGCAGCTACCTCCATCAATGATCATGCGACAAGAACGCTCTTTGATGACACACTTTGTTTGGAATATAATGTGTCGCTGATTTTGTTCCGCCATCTCCATTTGCGCACTAAGCACTCACTACACGATCAAGCTCTCATAGTGGTCCGCTTCACGTGCATTAATATGTTCTTCTATTTGATCTTCATTACCTGCATGGTCAGTCGCAAGCAGTGCAAGTGTATCCTCATCAAAATCACTAGCAGATGAGTACTCACCATCATCCCTGACAATCATAACTCGCTTGTTTGGACAGTCACGCATCATGTGCCCATATCCCTTGCACCGGTGACATTGTATGTTGCTTGTTCTACCCGTCGATGCCACGGATGAAGTACTCGCAGCAGGCTTTTGCATCGTCTTCACAACTGAATTGGTGGGGGCAGCTCGAGTCTTGTCACTAGATGATGGAGTAGAAATACGTGTAGATGGAGTTGAAGCCACGCGTTGCTGCCATGAATTAGCCTTCCCTGCAGAAATATTACTCCTTGTGCTAGCACGTCGTCCCTGCACTTCCCTTTCAGCTTTACAAGCAAGATGAAACAAACGGGTTACATTATTGTATTCTTTGTAAGCGAGGATGTCCTGAATTTCCCGATTTAACCCACCCAAAAATCTAGCCATAGCCGTTCCTCATCCTCCTCTAGGTTACAACGCAACATACCCGTTTGTAATTCCTGATAATATTCTTCTACACTTTTAGCACCTTGTCTTAACTGCTGCAACTTATTTATCATATCACGCGCATAGTAAGATGGAACAAATCTAGCTCTCATGGCCCTTTTCAGCGCATCCCAAGTTCTAGGTAAGTTATTAGGATTTTTCTTTCCATATTCTATCCACCAAACAGAAGCAAAATCTGTAAACTCACTAGTAGCAGCCCTAACACGTGTAGTCTCAGGAAATTCATGACATGCAAACTTTGGATCAACAGCAATCTCCCAAGTGATGTAAGCATCAGGGTCATATTTACCATCAAAAGGGGGTATCTTAAATTTAATCTTACTGAAAGCATCATCATTATTGTGTACCTCGCGTCGGCGGTTGCCACCCATACCTCTACGGTTGTGACGAAGGCGACGTCGATCACGAGTGTCTTGATCATCATGTTCAGTATCACCAGTGTAGTCATCTTCATGACTACCGTGCTCTCGATCTCTCTCCTTTTCTTCTTTATGCTTCTCTTTATCTTCGGTGTGGAAAGCATCAAATCGCCTTAGGAGAGCAGCAAGGCTTTTGTCCACACTAGCAACGGATTCCTCCAAACTTGTGAGCTTGTTGTTTGTGGCAATCTGCGTAGCCTCCAACTGCCCCAGCTTTTCATTCGTCACCTGCAAGTCGTTATCAAGTCCCTCTGTGTGCAGCTTCACTTTCCTTTCAAAATGTTGTATGATGCCCTTAGTGCGAGGTGTAAGTGGTGTTTCGTTACCATCATCTGCCCCTGGCATGGTTCAAAGACAAAGACAACAAAAAGGCAAGTGAAGAAATAAAAGCCCTACAACTACTAGGATGTAGCTACAGCAAGTCGCTCACACTCAACCTGTAACACAAGTTCTTACCAATTCTTACCTTGCTTGACAGGAGGGGTCGTCTGCCAACAAGTGTACAGCAATGGACGAAGTGTATCGGTGCTGCAGTACAAGACCTGTCAAGCTGTAGAGTATGTGGAGCTATAGGTGGGCTGAAACAAGGAACGAACTAGCACCACGTTAGTTATAAAAGCGAGCTGAATAAGCGTTCGACGATGGTACTGTGCTGGTCCTAGGCTAGACCGTGCTAGAGACGCGAGCCTGGACACAAAGGAAAACCACAGCACACCCCCCGAAAACAAGGTGGGACAAACCTAAAATCAATATGAAAAACAACCCCTTTTTTTGAATCTTTTCTCTTTTCTTTTTTTTCTTTTCTTTTTCTTTTTTTTTGGGCAACCTCAAAAACTGATTATATGAACAAAAGAATACAAAAGAGCAATTCGCTCCACACACTTTTTTCGCTCCACACTCTCTCTCTCTCTCTAGAGTAAGGCAAAACAAGTAGAGTTATCTTTCTTTTGAACTCAGATTGGAACTCTACTCGATCCGGACCAAGACCACAGTTCAATTCAGACTTCGCAACAGATTCGACAGAGAGAAGATATGGTAATACTCGGCTGTGTATAGATGGTGACAAGAACTCGAAACTCTAAAGGACTAGACACTAAGACCAGCAACTCGACACAAACCGAAGCAACGCAAATTCAACAAGCCCTAACTAAAACGGTACTAGCCAAGGCACAAAGGTTTAATAGGATTATGGAAAAACTAATCTACTATATTTTTTTGGCTTTTCTGAAATATAGGAAATTAATTAAAAACAGCAAAGGATTAGAAGTCTCTCACCGAAGAACCTTGCTCTGATTACCAACTGATGCGAGCCCGCTAGGGTTTTTGGCCTAATCTTTCGATGAGAGGCGCTGGATAACTCGATTAGTGGATGGAGATGACGTTCACGGCCCGACTACAGCCCTCAAGACCGCGCCTTAGCAACCGATACACCACGTCCAACAGCCGTCACGATCTTGTGGAGCGCGACAACCAGCCCCTAGGGCTCCCGTCCTGCAAGCAATCGAAGAACTAGCAAGAACGAGGAAACAAGCACTTAATTTGCAAGATGAATTGAAGGTTTTAAACTGAATCTTATTCAACAATGGGGTTCCGAAGACAAGGAGGCGGGCGGCTGATCCTGCACGCGCGCCTACAAGCAAGTAGCGAAGGCTAAACTTGAACTAAACAAAACCCAGTTGTTCATGGCGGCTCTAGATGTAAATAAATAGAGGGGAGGACGACCAAAGGGGTGCTAGAGTCGTCCTCCAACCCTAGGACGCGTCCCTAATGGACTCAACTTGATACATGGGCCATTGGTCCAAAATAGGGTGACGCAGCACCAAAACAGAAAAAGGTGTCGGCACGAAAACAAGGACTGCGCCCTACTCATAAGCCGCATAGATATGTGGTTGGACCCATTGGAAAGTAGACTTCATGAGCTTTCCAACAAGTATAGGAACGTCCCAGTTGGAGTCCATATGACGCCGTGGTGATCCATACAAGTTAGAGTTATTTTCCAGTCCGAATCCAACTCCCAAAACGTGTTGGGTTTGGACTCTTTGTTTCCTTGCTTTAGAAACGACGTGGTAACTTGACAGAGGATGTTGTGGAGGCTTGGACCTGATCTCCAATCACCTTTGTTAAGTTATCACTCTTCCCATATGCAATCAGCCCTTGAAGTTGGTGTTGCCTCAAATTCTGAATGCAGTTGAACCTTCCCTTGCTGATCTTGTCCATTATTCCTGAGCAACACCAAAGTGCACGTGTCTCCATTGTCTAAATATGATTGACAAGAGTTTAAAGCTGAACTTACTTGAAGGTTGAGTTGACGGGCACGAGCACGAGTAAGAGGACCAGCTATAGGTTGTGTCGGAGAGGATGTAGGATATGTATCGCTGGTGGATGTAGGATATGTATCGCTGGTGTTGATGTCCTCATCAATTTGCTTTTCCTCTTTCAGTGCGAGCCTATGGTAGAAATTATGACTTGCACAATCGTAGACAAGCAATAGAAAAGAGATTTTGATATGAACTTTAGCTTACTTGACATTCAGGAGACCTCCAAAACATAATAAGATCATTCAAGTCTTCATCATTTAATATATTTTTAAGTCTTTCCTTCATTTGTTCATCTGTTAATGTTTCATCAAAATACTTGTTTTTTAAGTCTGCCTTATAGTCCTTCCACTTCTTTGCAGCTGTATCCATAAACCATTTCTTGGCAGCAGCATCCACATCATAGAATGCCTAATTTTCCATTGGAAATGAGCCATTAGATAATGTACAAGTTGTTCTAAGTTGTTATTCTGCACATATTATACTTGCTGCTATGAATTGGATAACTTCCATAAGGTCAGACAATTACCTGCAAGTTATCCCAAACTTCAAGCTTCTTTCCAAGGGGAACAACCCTCCAATCGTTAAATCCAACTGGTAATTTCTTTCTCACTTGACAGCCAATGGCACTAGCAAACTTCCTATAATCATCTCCTACAGGCTGACCATATTGATTGAGATTTATTTTAATTTTAGGCATATCAGCTGTCCTTGAGAATATGTCATTCATTGTGGTGATGCCCCTTCCTTTCCTCTTATAAGTACCATTGTGCAAATCTATACAGATGAAAACATAAATCTGAATATTTTAGAAAAATAGCACATGTTCTTAGAAATTATAGCAAGAAACAGCAACAAATGTCCTTAGAAATTTTAGAAATACAAACCTTTATTGTTACATAAGAATTCCCCAACTAGTTCATAATCAGGATCATCAGTTATCTGCTCATTTGCAGACTCTACAAAATTTCGTTGTGGTCTTGGTCGCAAATTATGATGTTCAATGGCTGCATCACTTGTGTTATGATTTCTCTACAGGAAAATACACATGGAAGGCTCAATCTTTTAGTATAATAATGCTGCAGCTATACTAAATCTGTTTTTCTCGATCAAATGTTGTAGGGATGCCATCTAAAATTATTATCTGTATTCATACTCATTTATAATTGTTCCAACACTATTGTACATGGCTAACCTTTGTTCTTTTAGTTGGTTGGGCAGGCTTGAGTGCAGCTCTTAGCTCATGAACACCGAGGGAATCCATCTTCTCTTGGTTTCTTGCAACATGTTCCCATTTCTGCCTCTCATACTCAGTCATGCCATCAGCTTCATTACCCCTTCCTCTTGCGCTTGACATTTTTTCTCCTAAGAAGGTACAAAGGAATTAGCAATCATTTCCTTGGATAAGAAATAATACAAACTGATTGGAATAAAGTTTTCAAGTATCAATGAGGCAATCAAATACTGCAGAAATAAAACTTACTTTTTAGGCTCAACAATTATACCATCTATGTCTGTCCTAATAGTGGGTACAACCCCATTAATAACATCCACAGTCACCTTTGCATTTAGATCAGGCAATGGCAGAACAAGTCCATTGCCATTATCTAAGTGCTCACTCTCCAAGTTATCCATATCATAGAAATCTCTTGGTTTGGACTGATGAACAGAAACCCACTCAGAACCAGCATGTTCAAGCACATAGAAGACTTGCACAGCTTGTGATGCTAGTATGAAAGGCTCATCTGATAATTTTTCACCAGTATTGAATAAATGTTTAAAGTTGACAGTGGTGACCCCGAACTGATCAGTTTTAACCCATTTGCCCCGCACACGGTTGTCAACCCAATCACACTTGAAAAGAACAATATTTCCTCTCTGGTTATAGTTTAGTTCAACTATCTCCTTTATAATGCCATAATAAGTCTTGTTTCCTATTATGACATTATCATTATCACCCCTTTCAAAGCATGTCGACTCTAAAACCAGAGCAACCCCACTATTTTGGACAGACCTCCCCACATCATAGGACTCAATGTGAAAATCAAATCCATTTATTGTGTAGCTACTATATTTTTGTGCACTCATGATTGGCGCCTTGGCTAAGATTTGTATCTCATCTGGTACTTCCTCATAGATTTCTTCCACCTAAGATTAGTAAGAATATAATTATTAAGGTAAAATGAGCAGCTTACATGACATGTGTTAAGTCGTCTTCCTACTTACGTGCGACCTAAACCACTCGTGGAAGCATTCATGTTGCATTCGGTTGATAGCTCGTTGGTTTTGAACACCAATCGATGATAGATAGTGACCATACTTTCTGCAAAGGTGAATTTATCATCGTAGCATGCAAGAGAATCTAAACATGTGGTTTGAACTGAAACATATTACTTACTCCAAGTAAGGCCCTATACTCTCATAGTTGAACAACACATATCTATGTGCTTGCAACCAAGTCTTATGGTCTAAACTCACTGTGCACTTCCCAGCTAAACCCCGACCAATGCTATCAAAGAAAGGGGTTGTAGAATTTTCATCTTGCAGCCCTTCAACATTTGTAAGCGCTCGGCTATGTAAATAGTGTGCACATAGTGTAAGGCTCTCATAAAACATTGAACCCTCCATAATAGACCCCTCTGGATGGCTTTTTGTACGAACATCACCTTTCAACCTCATCAAAAACCTACAGAACATAAATATAATAGGATGATTATGTTGTAAAATATTACGCATTTTTTATATGTATGCTGCAATACACTCACAGAAATTACCTCTCAACAGGCCACATGCTACGGAAATGTACTGGACCAGCTAGTCTTGCTTGGGCAGGAAGATGGACCATCAGATGTACCATAATGTCAAAAAAGGAGGGAAGGAATCTAGTTTCTAGAAGGCTCAAGGTTTCAGCTATTTCAGCCTCTAAACTATCCATATCACTTTTGCGGAAAACAGGAGCACAAATTCTCTTGAAGAATTGACTAACACGGATCACTGCAGCACTAACTACTTCTGGCAATACTTTCCTCACAGCAAGTGGTAGTAAGTGTTGTAGAATGATGTGGCATTCATGACTCTTAAGGCCAAACACCTTTCTCTCATTAACATGAACATTGTGTCGTATATCAGATGCATAACCAGCAGGAAACTTGACCCCTTTTAGTACTTCAGAAAACAATTTCTTCTCCTCAGGACTCATTGAATATGGTGCAGGTGGTAAATAAAATTGGTCTTCAACATCAACAGGGTGAAGATCACTTCTAATACCTAAAGCCTGAAGGTCTAAGCGAGAATTCAGATTATCCTTAGATTTTCCATCGGTGCCTAAGAATGTATTAACAAAGTTCTCATACACATTTTTTCCTATGTGTATGACATCAAAATTATGTCTCAACATTAAATCTTTCCAATAGGGAAGTTTAAACCAAATAGACCTCCTTTTAAAAATGACCAATGGCTCCCCAAACTTGCGTTTCTTCCTTGCTGGTGTCTTTCTAGTTGGATCCTTGCCAAAATTGTAACAATATCTTTTGTGCACTCCAACACTTCCTCCCCAGAAAGCGGAGCAGGTGCCTGCCTAAATTTAGTTGAACCAAACTTATGAACGTCGAACCTAAATGGGTGTTTTTCATCCAAAAACCTACGGTGGCCCATATAACAAGTCTTGCTGCCATTACCAAGTCTGTGTGAACAAGTATATGAGTGGCAATCAGGACATGCCGCTTCACCAGCAGTGACATAACCAGATGCATAGCCTAGACCTGGAAAGTCTGTAATAGTCCACAACACTGCTGCCCGTAATTGGAAATACTCACCCTTCAAAGCATCATATGTTCTAACCCCCTTAACAAACATATCTTCCAAATCATTCACAAGTGGCTGGAGATAAACATCCATATCACTACCAGGAGCATGTTTTCTAGGAATTAGCAAAGAGAGTATGAAATTTGATTGCTTCATGCACATTGATGGTGGAAAATTATAGGGAATACAGATACCAGGCCAAATACTATAGCTAATACTTTGGGTTCTATAAGGATTAAAACCATCAGTGGCAAAAGCAAGACGTATATTTCTGCTATCCTTTGCAAACTCAGGATGTTTAAGATCAAAGTCTTTCCATAGAGGAGAATCTGCAGGATGCCTAAGAACATCATCTCTAGTTCTCTCCTTATCATGCCATCTTGTTAGACTTGCTGTTTTAGAACACATAAACAATCTTTGGAGCCTTTTTTTTATTGGAAAGTACCGAAGAACCATTTTAGGAACCTTGTACACATGTTTACCATCTATACTCTTCCTAGCTGATTTCCAACGTGAAGCCTTACACTTTGGACATGATTCATACTTTTCATTGTCCTTCCAATACAGAATACAATCATTTTCACATGCATGAATACTGATGTACCCAAGTCCTATGGACTTAATCAGTTTTTTAGTTTCATAGTAGTTTTTGGGTAGTGTTGAACCCTTAGGTAAGACCTCATTAAATAGATCTAGTATAAGGTCAAAACTTTTGTCAGTCCATCCTCCAAGGAGCTTGATGTGAAGAAGCCTAATCAGGAAACACAGTTTCGTGCACTTCTTGCAATTAGGAAATAATTCTTGACTATTGGCTTCTACCAACTTCTGGACATCAACTAGTTCTTTAGGAAGCTCAACAGAACTATCATCTTCGAAATCCCCTCTATCATCTAAACCACAAGCTAGGTCTCTAAGCAATTCAGATATGTCATCCTCTTCACTAGACTCTTCCACAGGACCAGCACCATCAACATTGTCGGTATTCACATAAGAGGAACTAGCTTCCCCATGCAACTTCCAATTTGTGTACCCCTTTAGAAACCCATCACATATCAAGTGCTCTCGTATATCACTCGAGTCTCTCCAAAATGAATTAACACACTTTCTGCAAGGGCATAGTATCTTGTCCCCTACCGCTGAATTTCTAAATGCAAAAGCTAGGAAACTGTTGATCCCTTGCAAATATGCCTTTGTGTGCCTAGCATCACTATTGATCCATGTTTTATCCATAAGTATTTGTGGGGACTGAGCATGTACCTGCAGTACTTGGATTGTTGACTGCAAGCAATGAGAAGAGAACGACGTCGATGCAGCAGATCTGCAACTCACTGGGGTTAGTGGGCCAGCTCCACAATACTTTCACCTAGGGGGATGAAATGAATCAGAAAGAACAAATCAATTATGCCAGCTTCTGCATGATCTCTTGAACTTAGACATGCTAGATGATCTCAAATATAAGTGACACAAACAGATTCAGAAAACATGAAAAATAATTTCTTTCGTAGCTAGCATCTGTGATGGAAAATAAGTGAAACAGAGAATAATCAGAAAGCATGTGTGATGTAGCCTCAGAATTGGTACTATACATACATACATACATACATACATACATACATACATACATACATACATACATACATACATACATACATACATACATACATACATACATACATACATACATACATACATACATACATACATACATTTAGAAGTAACATCACTAATAAAGAAGCTTATTTTTAGCTTTCAACACTTGCCAACTTATGTACAGATCAGCTATCAGCATCCTCTAATATATCTCCAAACTTAGACTACAAAATTTCATAATAGAGGGCAATTAGAAATTAGATAAACAACTGACAGCTAGCATTTGCATTTCCCACAATAAGCAACATAAGTAAAATTAGCAGCTATACATGCAAGGATAAACGTGGAGGCCAAGTGCGTACCTACAATACTTGAATCTGTTGGCTACAAATAATATGAAGATGACATCGGTGGTGTAGGTTTGCAACTTTGGGGGAGCACCACGAGCAGCCTTGTCGTGTGTCGGTGAAGAAGTTCTTATGTCGGCCTCATTGCAGTTTAGTGCAGCACTTCCTTGCCGGTGTCGGTGCAACAGTTACACGTTGGCAAGCCTGCTAAGTTTGAAAAACCAAGTATGTAGCTTAAGCATACACATATCAAACTAACACTGATGGGTTTAGGATAATATGTAGTGAACCAAACTCTAATATATACATAAGTGAGTGATGGGTGGAGTGGTAGAGGAGGCTACGCGCAAGGGGAGGTCATGGGTTCAAATCCCATTAGCCGCGTAGCTCGAGATTTTACGCAAAAAAATACGCGACTTGTTAAAATATTTTTTTCTGTTTACCCCTATTTTTAAAACCTGATTTAGTGAGCAGGCGGGCCTTTCCTATGATTAAAATATTTTTTTCTGTTTACCCCTATTTTTAAAACTTGATTTAGTGAGCAGGATTAAAATATTTTTTTCTGTTTTACCCCTATTTTTATAACCCGATTCAGTGAGCAGGCAAGCACATAGGTTAGTGAATAACAACAGTACAAATAGCAGGCAGCACATGAATCCTTTCAAACGCAAGCTGCTATTAGGAGACCTCTCTATCTACACTGTCACCCCACCCTCATCACAACATTTGGCAAATCTGAATCAACACAAAACGACACACATAGTGCAGAGGCAGTTCGGCCAGGGAGTCTTACCAGCACCCATGAATTCTATGACCTAGGAAGAAGGGAGTGGAGGGGAAAAGTTATCTCACCTTACTGCATCAGCTTCAGGAGCATGAGCAGTACTCGTGGCCTCTTCCACACAACAGCCAGTAGCGAGGGACCAAAGTGCCGAGTGGCTGAGGCCACGCCCTCCACAACCCTCTAAATCTCAGATCCGCCGTCAGCGAGGAAACGAAGCAGTAATGCTCGCTTCTGAATCTCCAGGGGGTGGCGTGCCGCACGGACAGATCCTTCAGGGGCGTCGCTTCTCCAAGGGATCGTAGGGTGGCTGAGCGGAAGCTTTAGGGTTGGGGCGAGACGAGCGGGGACGGGCGAGCGGGAAGTAGAGGGCGACGGCGAGGAGGAGATCGACTGTGAGTGTGCAGAGTTTGGGGGCGCGATGGGCTGGGATCTAGGAGCATGAGGCGGCCAATTTTGGTGCTGGCCGAGAGAGGATTTGGGAGATGGAAGAGCGGCAGCACGCGGGCAGGGTTGGCGATTCTGGATTTGGGATTTGGGGCTAGGGTTTCTCTACTACTCGTGGGCCAGGCCAATATTTGCGCGGGAGATACATTAAGCCGGCGCGCGAGCCGAATATGCGTGTGACGATGGGGCCCATTTATTTTTGGCGACAGACCGAATGACGGTATACCTAATTTTAGCGTCAGATGGTTCAACGATAAATGTGAGTACCTATAGCGACAGACCGTGAATCGCTAAATGGAGATTTAGCGTTGGATAGTCTGTGAGTTACCTTTAGGGACAGATCATCTATCGCCAAATATAATTTTTAGCGTCAGATGTCTGACGGGGATATGGTGTTGTGGTGTAGTGTATGTTCCATGCAAACCGTGCACCTATCTTGCATCAAGATTTAGAACTATCTCCAAACAGAAAGAACAACGATTCCACATGAGCCTCTTCACCAAGGAGTATGATGTGAACCCACTAGGGTTTTCGCCGGATCTTTCGATGAGAGGCGCTGGATAACTCGATTAGTGAATGGAGATGACGTTCACGGCCCGACTACAGCCCTCAAGACCGCGTCTTAGCAACCGATACACCGCCTCCAATGGCTGTCACGATCTTGTGGAGCGCAACACCCGGCCACTAGGGCACTCGTCCTGCAAGCAATCGAAGAACCAGCAAGAACAAGTAGAACAAGTACTAAATTACTAGATGTAAATGAAGGTTTCAAACTCAATCTCTAATGAAGTGGGGTTTCGAAAACAAGAAGACGGGCGGCTGGATCAGCACGCGCGTTTACAAGCAAGTAGCGAAGGCTAAACTTTATCTAATCAAAACCCAGTTGTTCATGGCAGCTCTAGATGTAAATAAATAGAGGGGAGGACGACCAAAGGGGTGCTAGAGTCGTCCTCCAACCCTAGGACGCGTCTCTAATGGACTCAACTTGATACATGGGCCATTGGTCCAAAATAGGGTGACGCAGCACCAAAACAGAAAAAGGTGTCGGCACAAAAACAAGGACTGCGCCCTACTCATAAGCCGCATAGATATGTGGTTGGACCCATTGGAAAGTAGACTTCATGAGCTTTCCAACAAGTATAGGAACGTCCCAGTTGGAGTCCATATGACGCCGTGGTGATCCATACAAGTTAGAGTTATTTTCCAGTCCGAATCCAACTCCCAAAACGTGTTGGGTTTGGACTCTTTGTTTCCTTGCTTTAGAAACGACGTGGTAACTTGACAGAGGATGTTGTGGAGGCTTGGACCTGATCTCCAATCACCTTTGTTAAGTTATCACTCTTCCCATATGCAATCAGCCCTTGAAGTTGGTGTTGCATCAAATTCTGAATGCAGTTGAACCTTCCCTTGCTGATCTTGTCCATTATTCCTGAGCAACACCAAAGTGCACGTGTCTCCATTGTCTAAATATGATTGACAAGAGTTTAAAGCTGAACTTACTTGAAGGTTGAGTTGACGAGCACGAGCACGAGTAAGAGGACCAGCTATAGGTTGTGTCGGAGAGGATGTAGGATATGTATCGCTGGTGGATGTAGGATATGTATCGCTGGTGTTGATGTCCTCATCATCCTCCCTTTCTTGCATTTGAGTCGTCCTCGACTCAAGCTCATCTTCCTCACCCAAATAAGGCTTCAAATCTTTGTCTAGTAGTTCTTGCACTTGTCGCTGAATTTCCTGTGTTTCCTCCGGGTTTGTCCTGTATGGTGCACGATTTGGCAAAACTGATCCAGGAATAAGATCAATTTGGTGCTCAATCCCGCGTAGTGGAGGCAGCCCCGCTGGTACATCACTTGGAAACACATCAGAATACTCCTGCAAAACGTTAGCAACAGCAGGGGGCAAAGAACATTGCATATCCTCAACTGAAATCAAAGCATCCTTGCATATCAAAGCATAAGCAACAGAAGTGGATGCATTGAACTCATTAATATCTGATTTGGTAGCTATCATACAACGTCCTTTCAGTTTTATCTCATCTTTGTTACCAATTACAGATTTATCATTTTTATTGCTCTTGCTCTTTGCTTTAGTAGCCCTAGCAACATCAGTTTGCATAATAGTTTCAGGGGACATAGGATGCAACACAATTTTGCGATCATGGTATAGAAAAGAATACTGATTTGATCTACCATGATGCATAGAATCTCTATCAAATTGCCAAGGTCTACCTAGCAGAATGTTACAAGCTTGCATAGGCACAACATCACATTCAACAATATCTTTGTAGGATCCGATGGAAAAATTAATTCTCACAAGTCTAGTTACCTTTGCCTTACCACTGTTGTTCAGCCATTGGATGTAGTAGGGATGCGGGTGTGGTTTGGTGTTGAGGGCAAGCTTCTGCACCATATCGCTGCTTGCCAAGTTGTTGCAGCTACCTCCATCAATGATCATGCGACAAGAACGCTCTTTGATGACACACTTTGTTTGGAATAAAATGTGTCGCTGATTTTGTTCCGCCATCTCCATTTGTGCACTAAGCACTCGCTGCACGATCAAGCTCTCATAGTGGTCCACTTCACCTGCATTAATATGTTCTTCTGTTTGATCTTCATTACCTGCATGGTCAGTCGCAAGCAGTGCAAGTGTATCCTCATCAAAATCACTAGCAGATGAGTACTCACCATCATCCCTGACAATCATAACTCGCTTGTTTGGACAGTCACGCATCATGTGCCCATATCCCTTGCACCGGTGACATTGTATGTTGCTTGTTCTACCCGTCGATGCCACGGATGAAGTACTCGCAGCAGGCTTTTGCATCGTCTTCGCAACTGAATTGGTGGGGGCAGCTCGAGTCTTGTCACTAGATGATGGAGTAGAAATACGTGTAGATGGAGTTGAAGCCACGCGTTGCTGCCATGAATTAGCCTTCCCTGCAGAAATATTACTCCTTGTGCTAGCACGTCGTCCCTGCACTTCCCTTTCAGCTTTACAAGCAAGATGAAACAAACGGGTTACGTTAGTATAATCTTTATAAGCAAGAATGTCCTGGATTTCACGATTTAACCCGCCCAAAAATCTAGCCATAGCAGGTTCTTCTTCCTCCTCTAAATTACATCGCAGCATACCCATTTGTAATTCCTGATAATATTCTTCTACACTTTTAGCACCTTGTCTCAATTGCTGCAACTTATTAATCATGTCACGTGCATAGTAAGAAGGAACAAATCTAGCCCTCATGACTTGTTTCAACGCATTCCAAGTTCTAGGTATGTTATTAGGATTTTTCTTGCCATGTTCTATCCACCAAACGGAAGCAAAATCGGTGAACTCACTAGTAGCAGCCCTAACACGTGTATCCTCAGGGAATTCATGACATGTAAACTTTTGGTCAACAGCAATCTCCCAAGTAATGTATGCATCAGGGTCATATTTACCATCAAAAGGAGGTATTTTAAATTTAATCTTACTGAAAGCATCATTATTATTGTGTACCTCGCGTCGGTGGTGGCCACCCATACCTCTACGGGTGTGACGTAGGTGACGTCGATGATGAGTGTCTTGATCATCTCGTTCCGTATCAGCAGTGTAATCATCATCATAATTGCCATCCACTCGGTCTTCCTCCTTGTTTTCTTCCTTATGCTTCTCTTTGTCCATTGTGTGGAAAGCATCAAATCGCCTTAGGAGAGCAGCAAGGCTTTTGTCCACACTAGCAACGGATTCCTCCAAACTTGTGAGCTTGTTGTTTGTGGCAATCTGCGTAGCCTCCAACTGTCCCAGCTTTTCATTTGTCACCTGCAAGTCGTTATCAAGTCCCTCTGTGTGCAGCTTCACTTTCCTTTCAAAATGTTGTATGATGCCCTTAGTGCGAGGTGTAAGTGGTGTTTCGTTACCATCATCTGCCCCTGGCATGGTTCAAAGACAAAGACAACAAAAAGGCAAGTGAAGAAATAAAAGCCCTACAACTACTAGGATGTAGCTACAGCAAGTCGCTCACACTCAACCTGTAACACAAGTTCTTACCAATTCTTACCTTGCTTGACAGGAGAGGTCGTCTGCCAACAAGTGTACAGCAGTGGACGAAGTGTATCGGTGCTGCAGCACAAGACCTCTCAAGCTGCAGAGTATGTGGAGCTATAGGTGGGCTGAAACAAGGATCGAACTAGCACCACGTTAGTTATAAAAGCGAGCTGAATAAACGCTCAACGGTGGTACTGTGCTGGTCCTAGCCTAGACCGTGCTAGAGACGCGAGCCTGGACACAAAAGGAAAACACAGCACACCACTAGAAACAAAATGAGCAGCCCTACTGGAAACAAAAGGAACAACAATCCCCTTTTTTTGATTTTTTTTCTTTCTTTCTTTCTTTTTTTTTTATTTTTTTTCTTTCTCTTTTCTTTTTTTTTGGGGAACCTCAAAACCTGATTATATAAACAAAATAGTACAAAATATCACTTCACCACTCTCACCCTCTCACTAGAGTAAGGCTGAACCTCAAAATTCAATATATCTAGCACAAGTATGAAGTGCTATCTTTCCTTTTGGATCACGTTGATGGAAACGCAGAATAGACCAACAAGTGGCTGCACCTATTATCAAGATCTACTCAAATTCCAACCCACAATAGATTGGACGCAGTTGTGACTAGATGGTGACAAGAACTCAAAACTCTAAAGGACAAAACTAAAACCAGCACTGGACACGACCGAAGCAAACACTCATTCAACCAGCCCTAACTAAGTAGTACTAGCCACGGCACAAAGGATTTATAGGATTATGGAAAACAAATCTGCTATATTTTTTTGTCTTTTTTTTGGACTATAGGAAAAACAAACACGAAGAATTGAAAATCTCTCACCGATAAACCTTGCTCTGATTACCAACTGATGTGAACCCACTAGGGTTTTCGCCGGATCTTTCGATGAGAGGCGCTGGATAACTCGATTAGTGAATGGAGATGACGTTCACGGCCCGACTACAGCCCTCAAGACCGCGCCTTAACAACCGATACACCGCCTCCAATGGCTGTCACGATCTTGTGGAGCGCAACACCCGGCCACTAGGGCACTCGTCCTGCAAGCAATCGAAGAACCAGCAAGAACAAGTAGAACAAGTACTAAATTACTAGATGTAAATGAAGGTTTCAAACTCAATCTCTAATGAAGTGGGGTTTCGAAAACAAGAAGACGGGCGGCTGGATCAGCACGCGCGTTTACAAGCAAGTAGCGAAGGCTAAACTTTATCTAATCAAAACCCAGTTGTTCATGGCGGCTCTAGATGTAAATAAATAGAGGGGAGGACGACCAAAGGATTGCTAGAGTCGTCCTCCAACCCTAGGACGCGTCCCTAATGGACTCAACTTGATACATGGGCCATTGGTCCAAAATAGGGTGACGCAGCACCAAAACAGAAAAAGGTGTCGGCACGAAAACAAGGACTGCGCCCTACTCATAAGCCGCATAGATATGTGGTTGGACCCATTGGAAAGTAGACTTCATGAGCTTTCCAACAAGTATAGGAACGTCCCAGTTGGAGTCCATATGACGCCGTGGTGATACATACAATTTAGAGTTATTTTCCAATCCGAATCCAACTCCCAAAACGTGTTGGGTTTGGACTCTTTGTTTCCTTGCTTTAGAAACGACGTGGTAACTTGACAGAGGATGTTGTGGAGGCTTGGACCTGATCTCCAATCACCTTTGTTAAGTTATCACTCTTCCCATATGCAATCAGCCCTTGAAGTTGGTGTTGCCTCAAATTCTGAATGCAGTTGAACCTTCCCTTGTTGATCTTGTCCATTATTCCTGAGCAACACCAAAGTGCACGTGTCTCCATTGTCTAAATATGATTGACAAGAGTTTAAAGCTGAACTTACTTGAAGGTTGAGTTGACGGGCACGAGCACGAGTAAGAGGACCAGCTATAGGTTGTGTCGGAGAGGATGTAGGATATGTATCGCTGGTGGATGTAGGATATGTATCGCTGGTGGATGTAGGATATGTATCGCTGGTGTTGATGTCCTCATCAGAGTACCATCGCGTGCGTCCAAAATAGTTTCTTAGCCTATGGTGCATTAGGCACAAACCGTGTACCTATCTTGCACCAAAACTAACACTATCTCCAAAGAGACCGAAGTGAGATTCTATATGACACACGTCATCTAGGAGTTCTATTGGGTGCTTCCAAATATATTTCGAAGCATATGGTACGTTCGATGCAATTCGTGCACCTATCTTGCATCAAGATTAGCACTATCTCCAAACAAAGCAAACTGAGCGTCCACTTGAGCCCCTTTACCCAGGAGTATCATCGGGTGCATCCAAAATGGTTTCTTATCCTATGATGCATTAGGCGCAAACTGTGTACCTATCTTGCACCAAAACTAACTCTTTCTCCAAACATACCAAAGCGAGATTCTATATGACACATGTCATCTAGGAGTTCTATTGGGGTGCGTCTAAATGGATTTCTTAGCATATGGTATGTTCCATGCAAACCGTGCACCTATCTTACATCAAGATTAGCACTATCTCCAAACAGATCGAACCGAGCTTACACTTGAGCCTCTTCACCTAGGATTATTATCACGTGCTTCCATAATGGTTTCTGAACCTATGGTGCATTATGTGCACACCATGCACCAATCTTACACCTAAACTAACACTATCTCCAAATAGATTGAAGCGAGATTCCATATGACACACATGATCTAGGAGTTCTATCGGGTGCGTCCAAATTGATTTCTAAGAATATGGTACGTTCCATGCAAACCGTACACCTATCTTTCATCAAGATTAGCACTATCTCCAAACAGACCGAACCGAGCTTTCACTTGAGCCTCTTCACCTAGGAGTACCATCGGGAACTTCCAGAACGATTTTCGAGCCTATGGTGCACTGGGCACAAACCATGCAACTATCTTGCACTGAAACTAATACTATCTCGAACTAGACTGAAGCGAGATTCAATATGATACACTTCATCTAGTAGTTCCATCAGGTGCATCTACAGTTCCATCAGGTGTGTCCAAATTGATTTCTGAGCATATGGTATGTTCCATGCAAACTGTGCACCAATCTTGCATCAAGATTATAACTATCTCCAAACAGACAGAACCAAGATTCCACATAAGCATCTTCACCAAGGAGTACCATCGCGTGCGTCCAAAATTGTTTCTTAGCCTATGGTGCATTAGGCACAAACCGTGTACCTATCTTGCACCAAAAATAACACTATCTCCAAAGAGGCCGAAGTGAGATTCTATATGGCACTCGTCATCTAGGAGTTCTATTGGGTGCTTCCAAATATATTTCTAAGCATATGGTACGTTCGATGCAATTCGTGCACCTATCTTGCATCAAGATTAGCACTATCTCCAAACAAAGCAAACTGAGCTTCCACTTGAGCCCCTTTACCCAGGAGTATCATCGGGTGCATCCAAAATGGTTTCTTAGCCTATGATGCATTAGGCGCAAACTGTGTACCTATCTTGCACCAAAACTAACTCTGTCTCCAAACAGACCAAAGCGAGATTCTATATGACACATGTCATCTAGGAGTTCTATTGGGGTGCGTCCAAATGGATTTCTTTGCATATGGTATGTTCCATGCCAACCGTGCACCTATCTTGCATCAAGATTAGCACTATCTCCAAATAGATCGAACTGACCTTCCACTTGAGCCTCTTCACCTAGGAGTACCATCGGGAACTTCCACAACGATTTCTGAGCCTATGATGCACTAGGCACAAACCATGCAACTATCTTGCACCAAAACAAATACTATCTCCAACTGGACCGAAGCGAGATTCAATATGATACACTTCATCTAATAGTTCCATCGGGTGCATCTACAGTTCCATCTGGTGTGTCCGAATTGATTTCTGAGCATATGGTATGTTCCATACAAACTGTGCACCTATCTTGCATCAAGATTATAACTATCTCCAAACAGACAGAACCAAGATTCCACATGAGCCTCTTCACCAAGGAGTACCATCGCGTGCGTCCAAAATAGTTTCTTCGCCTATGGTGCATTAGGCACAAACCGTGTACCTATCTTGCACCGAAACTAACACTATCTCCAAAGAGATCGAAGCGAGATTCTATATGACACACGTCATCT
Source organism: Sorghum bicolor (assembly GCF_000003195.3). Taxonomy (NCBI): domain Eukaryota; kingdom Viridiplantae; phylum Streptophyta; class Magnoliopsida; order Poales; family Poaceae; genus Sorghum; species Sorghum bicolor. The sequence goes on from NW_018396410.1 coordinate 234,236, forward strand.
AGGAGTTCTATTGGGTGCTTCCAAATATATTTCGAAGCATATGGTACGTTCGATGCAATTCGTGCACCTATCTTGCATCAAGATTAGCACTATCTCCAAACAAAGCAAACTGAGCTTCCACTTGAGCCCCTTTACGCAGGTGTATCATCGGGTGCATCCAAAATAGTTTCTTATCCTATGATGCATTAGGCGCAAACTGTGTACCTATCTTGCACCAAAACTAACTTTGTCTCCAAACAGACCAAAGCGAGATTCTATTTGACACATGTCATCTAGGAGTTCTATTGGGGTGCATCTAAATGGATTTCTTAGCATATGGTATGTTCCATGCAAACCGTGCACCTATCTTGCATCAAGATTACCACTATCTCCAAACATATCGAACCGAGCTTCCACTTGAGCCTCTTCACCTAGGATTATCATCATGTGCTTCCATAATGGTTTCTGAGGCTATGGTGCATTATGTGCAAACCATGCACCAATCTTGCACCCAAACTAACACTGTCTCCAAACAAATTGAAGCGAGATTCCAAATGACACACATGATCTAGGAGTTCTATCGAGTGCGTCCAAATTGATTTCTGAGAATATGGTACGTTCCATGCAAACCGTACACCTATCTTTCATCAAGATTAGCACTATCTCTAAATAGACCGAACCGAACTTTCACTTGAGCCTCTTCACCTAGGAGTACCATCGGGAACTTCCACAACGATTTCTAGGCCTATGGTGCACTGGGCACAAAGCATGCAATTATCTTGCACCGAAACTAATACTATCTCCAACTGGACCGAAGCGAGATTCAATATGATACACTTCATCTAGTAGTTCCATCGGGTGTGTCCAAATTGATTTCTGAGCATATGGTATGTTCCATGCAAACTGTGCACCTATCTTGCATCAAGATTATAACTATCTCCAAACAGACAGAACCAAGATTCCACATGAGCCTCTTCACCAAGGAGTACCATCGCGTGCGTCCAAAATAGTTTCTTAGCCTTTGGTGCATTAGGCACAAACCGTGTACCTTTCTTGCACCGAAACGAACACTATCTCCAAAGAGACCGAAGTGAGATTCTATATGACACACGTCATCTAGGAGTTCTATTGGGTGCTTCCAAATATATTTCGAAGCATGTGGTACGTTCGATGCAATTCGTGCACCTATCTTGCATCAAGATTAGCACTATCTCCAAACAAAGCAAAGTGAGCTTCCACTTGAGCCCCTTTACCCAGGAGTATCCACGGGTGCATCCAAAATGGTTTCTTAGCCTATGATGCATTAGGCACAAACTGTGTACCTATCTTGCACCAAAACTAACTCTGTCTCCAAACAGACCAAAGCGAGATTCTATATGACACATGTCATCTAGGAGTTCTATTCGGGTGCGTCCAAATGGATTTCTTTGCATATGGTATGTTCCATGCCAACCGTGCACCTATCTTGCATCAAGATTAGCACTATCTCCAAATAGATCGAACCAACCTTCCACTTGAGCCTCTTCACCTAGGAGTACCGTCGGGAACTTCCACAATGATTTCTGAGACTATGATGCACTAGGCACAAACCATGCAACTATCTTGCACCAAAACAAATACTATCTCCAACTGGACCGAAGCGAGATTCAATATGATACACTTCATCTAGTAGTTCCATCGGGTGCATCTACAGTTCCATCGGGTGTGTCCAAATTGATTTCTGACCATATGGTATGTTCCATACAAACTGTGCACCTATCTTGCATCAAGATTATAACTATCTGCAAACAAACAGAACCAAGATTCCACATGAGCCTCTTCACCAAGGAGTACCATCGCGTGCGTCCAAAATAGTTTCTTAGCCTATGGTGCATTAGGCACAAACCGTGTACCTATCTTGCACCAAAAATAACACTATCTCCAAAGAGACCGAAGTGAGATTCTATATGACACACGTCATCTAGGAGTTCTATTGGGTGCTTCCAAATATATTTCTAAGCATATGGTACGTTCGATGCAATTCGTGCACCTATCTTGCATCAAGATTAGCACTATCTCCAAACAAAGCAAAGTGAGCTTCCACTTGAGCCCCTTTACCCAGGAGTATCATCGGGTGCATCCAAAATGGTTTCTTATCCTATGATGCATTAGGCGCAAACTGTGTACCTATCTTGCACCAAAACTAACTCTGTCTCCAAACATACCAAAGCGAGATTCTATATGACACATGTCATCTAGGAGTTCTATTGGGGTGCGTCTAAATGGATTTCTTAGCATATGGTATGTTCCATGCAAACCGTGCACCTATCTTGCATCAAGATTAGCACTATCTCCAAACAGATCGAACCGAGCTTCCACTTGAGCCTCTTCACCTAGGATTATTATCACGTGCTTCCATAATGGTTTCTGAGCCTATGTTGCATTATGTGCACACCATGCACCAATCTTGCACCTAAACTAACACTATCTCCAAATAGATTGAAGCGAGATTCCATATGACACACATGATCTAGGAGTTCTATCGGGTGCGTCCAAATTGATTTCTAAGAATATGGTACGTTCCATGCAAACCGTACACCTATCTTTCATCAAGATTAGCACTATCTCCAAACAGACCGAACCGAGCTTTCACTTGAGCCTCTTCACCTAGGAGTACCATTGGGAACTTCCACAACGATTTCCGAGCCTATGGTGCACTGGGCACAAACCATGCAACTATCTTGCACTGAAACTAATACTATCTCGAACTAGACTGAAGCGAGATTCAATATGATACACTTCATCTAGTAGTTCCATCAGGTGCATCTACAGTTCCATCGGGTGTGTCCAAATTGATTTCTGAGCATATGGTATGTTCCATGCAAACTGTGCACCTATCTTGCATCAAGATTATAACTATCTCCAAACAGACAGAACCAAGATTCCACATAAGCATCTTCACCAAGGAGTACCATCGCGTGCGTCAAAAATTGTTTCTTAGCCTATGGTGCATTAGGCACAAACCGTGTACCTATCTTGCACCAAAAATAACACTATCTCCAAAGAGGCCGAAGTGAGATTCTATATGGCACTCGTCATCTAGGAGTTCTATTGCGTGCTTCCAAATATATTTCTAAGCATATGGTACGTTCGATGCAATTCGTGCACCTATCTTGCATCAAGATTAGCACTATCTCCAAACAAAGCAAACTGAGCTTCCACTTGAGCCCCTTTACTCAGGAGTATCATCGGGTGCATCCAAAATGGTTTCTTAGCCTATGATGCATTAGGCGCAAACTGTGTACCTATCTTGCACCAAAACTAACTCTGTCTCCAAACAGACCAAAGCGAGATTCTATATGACACATGTCATCTAAGAGTTCTATTGGGGTGCGTCCAAATGGATTTCTTTGCATATGGTATGTTCATGCCAACCGTGCACCTATCTTGCATCAAGATTAGCACTATCTCCAAATAGATCGAACCGACCTTCCACTTGAGCCTCTTCACCTAGGAGTACCATCAGGAACTTCCACAACGATTTCTGAGCCTATGATGCACTAGGCACAAACAATGCAACAATCCTGCACCAAAACAAATACTATCTCCAACTGGACCGAAGCGAGATTCCATATGATACACTTCATCTAGTAGTTCCATTGGGTGCATCTACAGTTCCATCGGGTGTGTCCAAATTGATTTCTAAGCATATGGTATGTTCCATGCAAATCGTGCACCTATCTTGCATCAAGATTAGAACTATCTCCAAACAGATAGAACCAAGATTCCACATGGGCCTCTTCACCAAGGAGTACCATCGCGTGCGTCCAAAATAGTTTCTTAGCCTATGGTGCATTAGGCACAAACCGTGTACCTATCTTGCACCGAAACTAACACTATCTCCAAAGAGATCGAAGCGAGATTCTATATGACACACGTCATCTAGGAGTTCTATTGGGTGCTTCCAAATATATTTCGAAGCATATGGTACGTTCGATGCAATTCGTGCACCTATCTTGCATCAAGATTAGCACTATCTCCAAACAAAGCAAACTGAGCTTCCACTTGAGCCCCTTTATGCAGGTGTATCATCGGGTGCATCCAAAATAGTTTCTTATCCTATGATGCATTAGGCGCAAACTGTGTACCTATCTTGCACCAAAACTAACTTTGTCTCCAAACAGACCAAAGCGAGATTCTATATGACACATGTCATCTAGGAGTTCTATTGGGGTGCATCTAAATGGATTTCTTAGCATATGGTATGTTCCATGCAAACCGTGCACCTATCTTGCATCAAGATTACCACTATCTCCAAACAGATCGAACCGAGCTTCCACTTGAGCCTCTTTACCTAGGATTATCATCAGGTGCTTCCATAATGGTTTCTGAGGCTATGGTGCATTATGTGCAAACCATGCACCAATCTTGCACCTAAACTAACACTGTCTCCAAACAGATTGAAGCGAGATTCCATATGACACACATGATCTAGGAGTTCTATCGGGTGCGTCCAAATTGATTTCTGAGAATATGGTACGTTCCATGTAAACCGTACACCTATCTTTCATCAAGATTAGCACTATCTCCAAACAGACCGAACCGAGCTTTCACTTGAACCTCTTCACCTCGGAGTACCATCGGGAACTTCCACAACGATTTCTGAGCCTATGGTGCACTGGGCACAAACCATGCAACTATCTTGCACCGAAACTAATACTATCTCCAACTGGACCGAAGCGAGATTCAATAAGATACACTTCATCTAGTAGTTCCATCGGGTGTGTCCAAATTGATTTCTGAGCATATGGTATGTTCCATGCAAACTGTGCACCTATCTTGCATCAAGATTATAACTATCTCCAAACAGACAGAACCAAGATTCCACATGAGCCTCTTCACCAAGGAGTACCATCGCGTGCGTCCAAAATAGTTTCTTAGCCTATGGTGCATTAGGCACAAACCGTGTACGTATCTTGCACCAAAAATAACACTATCTTCAAAGAGGCCGAAGTGAGATTCTATATGACACTCGTCATCTAGGAGTTCTATTGGGTGCTTCCAAATATATTTCTAAGCATATGGTACGTTCGATGCAATTCGTGCACCTATCTTGCATCAAGATTAGCACTATCTCCAAACAAAGCAAAGTGAGCTTCCACTTGAGCCCCTTTACCCAGGAGTATCATCGGGTGCATCCAAAATGGTTTCTTAGCCTATGATGCATTAGGCGCAAACTGTGTACCTATCTTGCACCAAAACTAACTCTGTCTCCAAATAGACCAAAGCGAGATTCTATATGACACATGTCATCTAGGAGTTCTATTGGGGTGCGTCCAAATGGATTTCTTTGCATATGGTATGTTCCATGCCAACCGTGCACCTATCTTGCTTCAAGATTAGCACTATCTCCAAATAGATCGAACTGACCTTCCACTTGAGCCTCTTCACCTAGGAGTACCATCTGGAACTTCCACAACGATTTCTGAGCCTATGATGCACTAGGCACAAACCATGCAACTATCTTGCACCAAAACAAATACTATCTCCAACTGGACCGAAGCGAGATTCAATATGATACACTTCATCTAATAGTTCCATCGGGTGCATCTACAGTTCCATCTGGTGTGTCCGAATTGATTTCTGAGCATATGGTATGTTCCATACAAACTGTGCACCTATCTTGCATCAAGATTATAACTATCTCCAAACAGACAGAACCAAGATTCCACATGAGCCTCTTCACCAAGGAGTACCATCGCGTGCGTCCAAAATAGTTTCTTAGCCTATGGTGCATTAGGCACAAACCGTGTACCTATCTTGCACCAAAAATAACACTATCTCCAAACAGGCCGAAGTTTGATTCTATATGACACTCGTCATCTAGGAGTTCTATTGGGTGCTTCCAAATATATTTCTAAGCATATGGTATGTTCGATGCAATTCGTGCACCTATCTTGCATCAAAATTCGCACTATCTCCAAACAAAGCAAAGTGAGCTTCCACTTGAGCCCCTTTACCCTGGAGTATCATCAGGTGCATCCAAAATGGTTTCTTAGCCTATGATGCATTAGGCGCAAACTGTGTACCTATGTTGCACCAAAACTAACTCTGTCTCCAAACAGACCAAAGCGAGATTCTATATGACACATGTCATCTAGGAGTTCTATTGGGGTGCGTCCAAACGAATTTCTTTGCATATGGTATGTTCCATGCCAACCGTGCACCTATCTTGCATCAAGATTAGCACTATCTCCAAACAGATCGAACCGACCTTGCACTTGAGCCTCTTCACCTAGGAGTACCATCGGGAACTTCCACAATAATTTCTGAGCCTATGATGCACTGGGCACAAACCATGCAACTATCTTGCACCGAAACTAATACTATATCCAACTGGACCAAAGGGAGATTCCATATGATACACTTCATCTAGCAGTTCCATTGGGTGCATCTACAGTCCCATCGGGTGTGTCCAAATTGATTTCTGAGCATATGGTATGTTGCATGCAAACCGTGCACCTATCTTGCATCAAGATTAGAACTATCTCCAAACAGACAGAACCAAGATTCCACATGAGCCTCTTCACCAAGGAGTACCATCGCGTGCGTCCAAAATAGTTTCTTAGCCTATGGTGCATTAGGCACAAACCGTGTACCTATCTTGCACCGAAAGTAACACTATCTCCAAAGAGACCGAAGTGAGATTCTATATGACACACGTCATCTAGGAGTTCTATTGGGTGCTTCCAAATATATTTCGAAGCATATGGTACGTTCGATGCAATTCGTGCACCTATCTTGCATCAAGATTAGCACTATCTCCAAACAAAGCAAACTGAGCTTCCACTTGAGCCCGTTTACCCAGGAGTATCATCGGTGAAAGGTCCTTCAATCTCCCCCTTTTTGGTAATTGATGACAACCTTTTCACAAAGATATTCAATAAAATCCTTTTAGGCTTATGTTGCTTGCCCAAGCGTTTTACCATGTGTAAAGGATATGGACAAGTTTCATAAACTCGAATTGGTAGCATTGCCTCCCCCTACATATGTGCTAAGAGTTTGGATTTGAAAGCTTGCACATATGCTTAGATAGGAAACATAGGAGACAATGACTACCAAATGATGCTAAGGTGTAAAGAATGGACCTTTGAAGCATGATACCAATCGGAGTTGCCATTTGAACACCATCCTTAGCACCATGTTAGTTAGATAGCTCTTGAAAACATAAACACTAGATACCTCGTAAGATCAAGTTTATAAACAAGGCTCTTGTACCACATGTAAAACATAAAACATGCAAGATACATCTAACTATCATCCTATACATGCTAGTTTTTTTATTTCATCAATCAATTTTACAACTAGCATACATCACACAAGCATGTATTAAAAGAGAATGTGCTATCCAAGCAAGCATATGTAATGCACATCCAAATGCAACATACAAGTTTATGAGCTTACTCCCCCTACTTGTGTGCTTCAAAATAATTTGATCCCCTTAATTTAGCAAAACCTATCTTTATGAATTACTTCTCCCCCTTTGGCATCAATGACCACAAAAGGTGAGCTCAAATTTTAGATAGGTTGTATGTGAAACCATGCTATGTGAGGATCATTTTCCCAAATTTGGTTCAATCTAGATTACTTGCCTAAGATATTTAACTCGGTTTGATCCAATGACAAGCTTTTTCACACCTCATTTTAAGGGTTATCTTGACAATGTTGAGTTAAACACTTATAGCTTATTTTCTAGATCAAACACTAGGATTGCAAGCCCACAAACATGTCATATGCTACCACTAGATCATTTCAAACATAGAAGCAATAGTGGTACCATACAAGCATCAAATTCATTTTATTTTCATAAATGAGCCTAGGATATGTGAGGAATGACTAGATGCACTAAACAAGTCCTTAGCAAAGGATGGATAACATGTCAAACAATTTTACCTTGCTTTGCTCGAAGGTGAGGCATGTCATATTGTGGGGGTGCATCAACACATATTTGAGAAGTCAAGTATGTTCAATTCATTCCTTAGTTTGCAAAACCTCTTCTCATCAAGTGGTTTGGTGAATATATCGGCAAGTTGATCTTCAGTGCTCTCACTCTCAATACAAATGTCCCCTTTTTGTTGATGATCTCTTATGAAATGATGACAGACATCTATATGCTTTATTCTTGAATGTTGAACTGGGTTGTTAGTGAGCTTCACTGCACTCTCATTATCACATAGCAATGACACTTGTTTGAACTTGATTCCAAAATCATTCAAAGTAGCCTTCATCCAAAGTAATTGAGCACAACAACTACCAGCTGAAATATACTCTACTTCGGCGGTTGAAAGTGCTACACTATTTTGCTTCTTTGATGACCAAGATACAAGTGACCTTCCCAATAATTGACATGTGCCTGATGTGCTCTTTCTCTCAACTTTGCATCCCGCATAATCAGAGTCAGAATAACCAATCAACTTAAAATTTGCTCCTTTGGGATACCACAATCCAACATTTTGTGTATGTTTCAAGTACCTCAATATTCTTTTTGTTGCCTTAAAATGACTTTCTCTTGGTGAGGCTTGAAATCTAGCACACATGCCTACACTAAACATCACATCTGGCCTTGATGCAGTCACATAGAGTAGGCTTCCAATCATAGACCGATATAACTTTTGATCCAACATGTTGCCACTAGCATCACTATCCAAGTTTCCATTTGTCCCCATAGGTGTACTAATAGCTTTAGCATCATCCATGCCAAACTTTTTGAGCATATCTTTGATGTACTTGCCTTGACTCACAAATGTACCATTCTTCATTTGCTTAATTTGAAGACCAAGGAAGTAACTAAGCTCTCCAATCATGGACATCTCAAACTCATTTGCCATCATATTTCCAAATTCTTTACAAAATTCTTGATTGGTTGAGCCAAATATAATGTCATCAACATAGATTTGCAACACAAATAAGTCCTTGCCTATCTTTTTAGTGAAGAGAGTGGTGTCAACCTTACCCACAATAAACCCTTCAGAGAGTAAGAAATCCCTTAACCTCTCATACCATGCTCTAGGTGCTTGTTTCAAACCATACAATGCTTTCTTCAACTTGTAAACATGGTTGGGCTTCTTGTCATTTTCAAAACCGGGAGGTTGCTCAACATAAACCAACTCATTTATATATCCATTCAAGAATGCACTCTTCACATCCATTTGATATAGCTTGATATTGTGAGCACAAGCATAGGCTAACAAGATCCTAATTGCTTCCAATCTAGCAACCGGGGCATATGTTTCTCCAAAGTCAAGACCTTCAATTTGTGTGTAACCTTGTGCTACCAATCTTGCTTTGTTCCTTATCACTATCCCATCTTGATCTTGCTTATTTCGAAAGACCCATTTGGTTCCAATCACATTATGATCCTTAGGCCTCTCTACTAACTCCCATACTTGATTTCTAGTAAAATTGTTTAGCTCTTCATGCATAGGATTTACCCAATCAACATCTATCAAAGCTTCTTCTATCTTATTTGGTTCAATGGATGATACAAATGATAAATGTTCACAAAATGATGCCAATCTTGATCTAGTTTGTACACCTCTTGATATATCACCAATGATACGATCCAATGGATGATCTCTTGTAATATTGGTTGGTTGGAGTATTTGAACTTGATTGCGTGCACTTGGTTGGTCATTTGATTGAGATGATGAACTAGCCACTTGTTGATCTTTCACTTGAGCACCACTTGTACTAGTTTGAGATATATCAAAAGAACCACTAGCTTGCACATTAGAGTTAGAGAGCACTTGATTTTTATCATCTTCAACATCAGTCACCTCTCTAGGCCTTATATCACCAACATCCATGTTCTTCATAGCATTGACTAACTGAGTGCCTCTCACATCATCTAGATTCTCATCTTCATCTTGGGAACCATTTGTTTCATCAAATTCAACATCATGAACTTCCTCAAGAGTACCATTAGTCAAATTCCAAACTCTATAAGCCTTGCTAGTAGTGGAGTAACCAAGCAAGAAGCCTTCATCACATTTCTTTTCAAATTTTCTCAATCTAGTGCCTTTCTTCAATATATAGCATTTGCAACCAAAAACTCGAAAGTATGCAATATTGGGTTTTCTACCATTTAAGATCTCATATGGGGTTTTCTCCAACATAGGATGGCAATATAGGCAGTTACTATAGTAGCAAGCCGTGTTGATAGCTTCGGCCCAAAAAAGAATGACTAACATTGTATTCACTAAGCATAGACCTAGCCATATCAATTAAAGTTCTATTCTTCCTCTCAACAAGGCCATTTGATTGTGGAGTATATTTAGCCGAGAATTGATGCTTAATTCCAAACTCATCACATAACTCATCAATTCTTGTATTCTTAAATTCACTACATTGTCACTTCTCACTCTCTTGATGGTTGTTTCAAACTCATTGTGAACTCTCTTGACAAATGATTTGAAAGTTGCAAAAACATCACTCTTATCAACAAGAAAGAATACCCATGTTTATTTCCACCAATGCTAGTGTATGTTGTTGGCCCAAATAAATCCATGTGCAATAGCTCAAATGCCTTAGATGTGCTCATGATGCTCTTCTTTGGATGAGTGTTGCCAACTTGCTTTCCGTCTTGACATGCACTACATAGCTTATCTTTCTCAAATGTGACATCTTTCAAGCCTCTAACTAGATCATGCTTTATCAACTTGTCTAATTGTTTCATTCCAACATGACCAAGCCTTCTATGCCATAACCAACCCATGCTAGATTTAGTGAGCAAACATGTTGATAATTGAGTTTCACTAGCATTGAAATCAACCAAGTATAGATTCTCATATCTAAATCCTTTGAATATCAAGTTAGAGCCATCTACACTTATGATTTCTACATCATCCACACCAAATATGCACTTGAAACCAAGATCACAAAGTTGAGCTACTGACAATAGGTTGAAGTTCAAGCTCTCTACTAGTAGCACATTTGAAATGCTCAAATCATTGGATATTGCAATCTTACCAAGCCCTTTGACCTTGCCTTTTTCATTATCACCAAATGTTATACTATGAATTCCATCATTATCATTTGTGTTGATTGAATTGAGCATTCTTGAATCACCGGTCATGTGTTGAGTGCACCCACTATCAAGAACCCAATGCCTTCCTCCGGCTTTATAATTCACCTACAAAAGAAAATTAATTCTTTTTAGGTACCCAAACTTTCTTGGGTCCTTGAAGGTTAGTGACTAAGCTCTTTGGTACCCAAATAGCTTTCTTCTTGGAGCCCACAATTGGTGCACCAATGAACTTAGCTTGCACCCCATTAACACTTTTGGTAAGCATATAACAAGAATCAAATTTAATTGAGGATACATTATTTGGTTTGTTCTTGTTCTTGCAATATTGCACTATGTGCCCAACTTGCTTGCATCTAGTGCAAAACCGACCATTGCCCTTCACAAAGCTAGCTTTATGAGTAGCAAAGGCTGCCTTACCTTTCTTGGGGGTATAGCCTAATCCCTCTTTGTTGAGAGAAAATCTTTGGCTACCCAAGCACTTTAGCAAGTGGGCTTCACCACCATAGGCATTGCCTAAGGCGTGAGTGAGCTCATTGACCTCCTTCTTGAGGGTCTCATTTTCATTAATTAATGTGGCATCACAAGTGAAACCATCACTAGTAGATGAGGTAGAAGTGGAAGTGCTGCAAGAAGAGTTAGTGGAGGCAATAATAATAGGCTCAAAGAAAGATTCATTAATTAAATCACAGGTAGAGCCCTTGTCACAAGTCACAATAACTTCCTCCTTCTTAGCTTGCTCGAGGAGTAAGGAGTGAGCCTTTTCAAGCTTATAGTGAGCATTGCCAAGCTCCTCATGGTCTTCCTTTAGACCCTCATGAGACGCTTGGAGCTCATCAAAGGATTGCTTAAGACCTTTAAGCTCTTTCCGCAACTCTTTGCACTCCTTTCTCTTCATCTCAAGACATGTGTGGGCATTCTCCAGCATGTCCATGAGTTCCTCCTTTGACTCATCATCACTATCATCATCACTCCTACAATCATCACTTTCACAATCATCATCACTTTCATCATATTGTACCTTAGTGGGTTTAGCCATGAGGCATGTCGAAGGAGTGTTGAAGAGAGAAGTCTTGTTGTTGATGGCAATGCTTGCAAGTGCCTTCTTCTTGGATTTCTTATCATCATCATCACTAGAATCATCATTATCCGAAGAAGCATCACTATCCCAAGTCACCACATAGCCACCACCCTTCTTCTTCTTTTGGAATATCATTTTCTTCTCCTTCTTTTCTTTCTTTTCCTTCTTCTCGTTCTCATCATTATCACTATTATATGGACAATTTGCTACAACATGATCCTTGCTCTTGCATTTGTAGCATATTCTCACATATTCTTTGCTCTTATTTTGATCTCTTCTTTTTCTTGCACCATAGCCCTTCTTCTTCATAAATTTGTCAAACTTGCGCACAAAGAGAGCTAGTGCTTCATCATCAATGTCACTAGCTTCCTCATCGTCACTTGATTCTTCTTTCTTTGCTTTGCCCTTGCTCTTGGACGAACTAGCCTTGAATGCAACACTTTTCTTTTTCTTGTCTTCATCCTTCTTCTCATCTTGGTCAACCCCTTCCCTTTCCATACGGTATGTCTCTTGTGTCATGACATCACCTAGTACTTGGTTAGGGGTAAGCTCTTTCAATCCTCCTCTTATAATAATTAATCTTAGTGTCTCAAATCTTGAAGGTAAGCACATCAAGAACCGATGGGATACATCATCATCACTTATCTTCTCACCCAAGGACTTCAAATCATTCACAATTACTTGCAATCTATGGAACATCTCCGGAATGCTCTCATCATCCTTCATCTTGAAGCTTGTCAATTTATCTTTGAGAATATACAATTTTGCACTCTTGACTGCAGGTGTGCCCTCATATGTTTCCTCCAATCTCTTCCACACTTCACTTTCTCTATCACAATCTTTGATTTGCTCAAACACCTTTGAATCAATTGCATTATATATAGTGTTGAGAGCCATAGTGTTGCATTGCTTGTTTGCTTTATCTTGGTTGGTGAGATTGGTGGGATCAAGAATCACAAAATCATTCTCTATCATATCCTACACTTGATCATTGATTGAACCCAAATACATCTTCATTTTTCTCTTCCAATAATCATAGCATGTACCATCAAAGAACGGTGGTTTGCCCCCCACATGGTTGAACACAATTTGAGCCATCTTTTGACACCGAAGGTTGTTAAGCCTTGATTAAACGGTGACCACGGCTCTGATACCACTTGAAAGGTCCTAAGATGGCTAGAGACGGGTGAATAGCCTATTTAAAAAATGTACAAGGCACTAGAGCAAAGGATTAATATAACAAAAGGCATAAAGCAATTTTGCTCTAGCTCTACAAGAGTTGCAAGCCACCTATCCAATAATTTTAATTGCTATGATCTCTAGGCACAAGCAAAGGCTATGTCACTACTTTTTACAACTAGTTACAACTAGCTAAAACTAGGAAGTACTAGTTACAACTAATTTGCAAGAAGGTAAACAGATGAGAGATAATTATACCGATGTGTAGAGGATGAACCAATCACAATGTATATCAATATATTCACCGGGAGAATATCAATCACAATATTGACACCAATATTTTTCTCACGAGGTTCACGTGCTTGCCGGCACGCTAATCCCCGTTGTGTCGACCAACACTTGGTGGTTCGGCGGCTAATAGGTGTTTCACAAACCTAGCCCAACAAATGGGCGCCACAAGAACCTACCCACAAGTGAGGTAGCTCAATGACACGAGCAATCCACTAAAGTGGCTTTTGGCACTCCGTCGGGGAATAAGCCCAAGAACCCCTCACAAATATCACCTTGATTGGGGGCAGACATAATCACCAAATCCCCTCACCAATCAATAAATCCACATCCGTCTAGGTGACGGCTATCACTAAGAGTAATAAGAAATCCACAATAACAACAATCACCTAGTGCCACAAGAATATGCAGTTTCAAATGCACCTAGAGTTTCCCTCAATCTTCTCTCAGATGAGCACCAAGCTATGAGAGGGAGAGGAGAGGGAGGAAATGCTCACGAGCTCACTGGATCAAACACGTAGGCCTCTCAAAAATCTCTCGTAGGATTAGCACTTGGGAGAGATGGGAGAGGGGAGCTCGAGTTCTCTGTTCTCTGGAAAGAAAGAAGTGAAGTCTTCTGTATTCGTGAGACCGAGGAAGGAAGTGGAGCGCTCGGCCTAAATTTACTTGGCCAGCCAGCTCTCCAACGGGCAAAACAACAGTGCCGTTTGCCTCAACGGGCAGCACATGCACTGAGTGACCCTCTGCATTCTCTCAGCAACGGATCCCAGCAAATAAATGAGCGTGTGGCAAAGAGCTGCAACCAGCAGTCCAAGTGCATGCACGCCTACACTCTCCACTTTAAATGGGACGAGCTGCACCTCAAAACAATTAAGTGTCTTCTTGTACTTGAGTGGACCCCACACTATAAATAGCATAGGTCAATGGCTGCCTCCTTTTCTCAAGGTGTGTTCACACTTGCATGCAGCCATGCAAATCACATCTCTCTCTTTCTCTCTCTTATTTATTAAGGCAAGAGCTCCACCACATGCACGTATGCAAGCATGGTCCCTGCCTTTTCTTTCTCACGCACAAGACAGACAGCGCACAACAGCTGTAAATTCTTTCAATTGGTTCCAACTGGCTGCAACTGCTTTCAGCTCTCTTTCATCTGCCTCCTGTTGGGCTGCACACTGGATTTAACTGGTTGCGACTGATTGTGACCGCTTCCAGCTTCTTGCAATTTCCTTCACTTCCTTGCTGTTGAGCTGTTCACTGATTTTAACTTGTTCCAACTGGTCGCAACTACTTCCAGCTCCTTACAAAAGCCTTCACTTGCTTGCTGTTAAAACTGTGCACTGCTTTTAACTGATTCCGACTGCTTCCAAATTGTTTCAGCTTCTTATAATAACTTTCAGCTTGTTTCAGCAGCCTGCAGTTCTTTTATATCTGGACAATAGTTCACCTTCTGAGAATTTTCAGCACCTTTTCAAGTAGCTAATTTTACCAAAATATTTCAGAATAAATTGGACATTTCAATTAGCTTTTCACAAATATTTTTTATAGGCTTTCTCATGCAGCTTACCCAATGTTATCCTAAACGCTAAACGGTAAACAGTTGGTCACCCTTCGTTTAGCGTTTAAACTGTTTAGACGGTGTTTAAACGGATTAAAACGATCTAAACGGTTTTACACAATATTACAAAAATATGCATATTTTTTAATGTAAAGTCAATCATTCTATCATTTATACATATTTATGCAACTAAAAACCATTTATTTTATTATGTAATATATGTTTATGCATGTTAGAAGAA